>NC_032025.1:8505148-8513226 GCF_001865875.1 Lupinus angustifolius | reverse complement strand
AGTATGCTTAACTTGGCAAATAAACTAAGTAGTACAACTACTTCTTAGTTTATTTGTTAAGTGCTTGAGACAAGTAACTTTTATAACTTGAAATCAGTTTTTAGGTGATCAATCTAAACAGTGCATTAAGAATTTCTCAAACAAATAAAATTAACCAAAGCACCAACTTGAATGATTAAAATTCAAACTTTAGAATATAAGAAGAAGTAGAAATACATAACCATATTCAAAAGAAATTGTAGGAGCATGAGCCATCCATCCAAGGATTAGACGCTTTGAGTTCCAAATGAGATTAAAAATTTATTTTTGCATCTCATTTGCCTTCTCCTCTTGAATTATAAACTAAAATTACAAAACTTACTTAAATAAAAGTCCTATGAACTAAGAAAAAGAAGAGAGAACTTCAGGGAAGAATTTCTAGGCAAGATGGTGAATGATATGTGTGATAAGTGTTTCTTGTTCCAATGAAATGTGCCTCTATTTATAGAAGTTTCCCTAGAGCCGCTGAGCTGCTTGTTAGCACCGCTCAGCAGCTGACCAAACCCTTCACCATGGATTTGATCACTTGATCAAGCAGCTTTGTCACCTCCTTAAGCTTGACTCATCAAAGCTAGTTGTGAGCTATGGGACCAGCTATGGTGAGCTACTCTAAAAAGCTATGGTGGGCTACTTGAAGTGGTGTCATTGGTGACTTCATGGTTTGCTTGATGGCTAAGTCAAGCATGGGTGCACACCGCTTAGCACAATTGTAGCATCGTTAAGCTACTTGTTCAACAGCTTTGACCATGCTGACTGGGACGTGGCCTGGTGCTTGCTGACTTAGGCAGGAGTTTGGTTCAATGTTGAGCTGCTTGATTGCACTGTTGAGCTGTTGATTGAGCAGCTTGGGCGTGTATCAGGCTCGTGTCTGACCATGCCAAGCTTGAGTTCTGACCTGTCAGGATTAGTCTGGTGCTAGGCTGAGCGGCCAAGCAGGTCTGCTTAGCTGCTTGCTTGAGCAGCTTGGTCCAGGTTAGGCTGGTGTCCAGGTCTGCTTAGCGTGGCTTGGTCCACGCTCAGCTTCCTGCTTGAGCACCTTGATTTTGACTTTTTTTCTTCTTTTTGACTATGAGTCTTTTTTCTCTTTTCTTCTTCTTTCTAAGTCCTAAAAAACACATAAAAAGAAATACAAACACAAATATACAAGATTGTGATATTTTATACAAAAAGTATTGTTTTAAGTTGGTTTTTCTCAATTATGCTTAAGATAAGTGCCATAAAAGTGTATGAAATTTAGGTATGTTTGGCACATATCATTTAACAAGTAAAAATCAAGAGATAAAGGAGAAGAGAATACACCGCACCATTATTATCATTATTGTTAAGCATAGATATGTTGCTAGTTGTTTTTCTCCCGCTATTCCTTAATTTAAAGGGGAATTTCATTTTACTGAAGTCTGCATCATTAGACTCAATGATCACTTTCGTGTTAAGGTCAAAAAACTTGTACGCCTTGCTGTTTACAGCATACCCAATGAATACACATTCATAGGCTCTACTTGCGAGTTTAACTCTCTTGGGGTCTGGTATCCGGACATAGGCCAGACAACCCCAAGTTCCCAAATAAGACAAGTTTGGTTGTCTATTCTTAATAATTTCATATGGGGAAATTTTGTTTTTAGTCTTGGGGACTCTATTTAGCACATAACATACAGTTAATAAAATTTCACCCCACCTAGGGTGTTGCACCATAACTTAACATAATAGCTACAACTAATTCAATTGAAGTTCTATTCTTTCTTCCAGCTTTACCATTCATTTCAAGTGAAAATGGTGCAGTTGTTTCATGAATATTGTCATTTAATTTATAAAAATCATTAAACATGTTAAAGTCATACTCAATGCATCTATCGCTTATGGGTTTCTTTATTTTCTTGTTGAGTTGATTTTCAACTTCAGTTACATATTACTTAAATATGTCAAGTGCTTCACTTTTATTTTTCATAAGTAAAAGCAGAACAATCATCAATAAAAGTGATAAAATAACGTTTACCATTTCTAGTTAATGTTCCATCTAATTCACATATATCTGAGTGTCAAATATGACAAGCTTGGTTTTCTATTCTTAAGCATTTCACATGGGGAAATTTTGTTTTTAGACTTGGGGACTCTATTTAGCACATAGCATACAGTTAATAAAATTTTACCCCACCAAGAGGGTGCTGCACCAGAACTTAACATAATAGCTACAACTAATTCAGTTAAAGTTATATTCTTTCTTTCTTTCAACTTTATCATTCATTTCAGGTGAATATGGTGCAATTGTTTCATGAATAATGTCATTTAATTTATAAAAATCATTAAACATGTTAGAGTCATATTCAGTGCCTCTATCACTTCTGAGTTCTTTATTTTCTTGTTGAGTTGATTTTCAATATCAGTTACATATAACTTAAATATGTTAAGTGCTTCACTTTTATTTTTCATAAGATATGCATAAATAAAAGCAGAACAGTCATCAATAAAAGTGATAAAATAACGTTTACCATTTCTAGTTAATGTTCCATCTAATTCACATATATCTGAATGTATTAAATCTAAAGGCTCAGATTCTCGCATTACTGATTTATGAGGTTTTTTTGAAATTTTCGCTTGACTGTATGATTCATAAATTTCAAAATCACTTTTAGATAACTTTGAAATTAAACCTAAGCTACACAAATTTTAAATTGTAGGTTTATTAATATGAAAAAAATCTAGAATGTCAAATATTAAAATCACACAACATATAAACAAAATCTAAAATTTTATTAAGAGAAATGTCAACATTTAATTTAAACATGTCATTAGTGGCGTACCCTTTCCCAACAAATACCACATTCCTAGTAAGAGTATACAAGTCTACTCCTATGGTCTGGGTAAAACCAGCGTTATTAAGAAGAAAACTAGAAAGTAGATTATTCCTCATCTCTGAAGTGTGCATTACATCTTTGAGAATCAGAATATTCCCAGATGTAAACTTTAGCTCCACATCACCAGTTTCAGCAATAATAGTGGTGTGGGAGTCACCCAACAACACCTTCTTGTCATCAACGTCTGTGTACGTTTTAAACATAGCACGGTCATAGCAGACATGGCGGGATGTGCCAATATCTACTCACCACCCATCAGTTCCTCCGACCATAGTGACCTCAGATAATACAGCCACATATGGCTCATCAACCTTGTTGGCATGTGGAGGACAATCTATTAGTTTATTTCTACACTTGTGTGCCATATGACATGTTTTCCCACACTTGAAGTAGATGAACAGGTTTCCATATTCATTCTTAGTAGGTGGCTTAGCATATTGGACCTTTTGAGGGTTCCAATCCTTAATGCGACTGATGTTCTTAGCCTTATTCCCATTGCGGTTCTGATTCTTGAAATTAGTGTCAGAAGGCTTCAAAATCGTACCTAAGAATTTCTTCTTAGTGCTATTGTTGGAGACAATCAACACATCTTCTCTCTGATCTTCCTTATGAGCCTCTTCTTCAATACGAAGACGAGTGATCAGAGATTCCAAAGAGATTTCTTTGGTCTTATGCCTCATAAGGTTTTTGAAGTCCTTCCAGCTAGGAGAGAGATTGTCAATTATGTGAATCACTTGGAATTGCTCATCTAGGGACATATCCTCAGAAATGATCACATGAGCAATTTTATGTATCTTGTAGGACTGAGACTCTACTGATTTATTATCAGTCATCTGATACTTGAGATAGTGGCTAATATCATACTTTTTAGTGTCAGCTTCCTCGGTATCATATTTCTTTTCAAGTGCATACCAAATTAATTTGGCAGACTTGTATGGGTTGTAGTAATCATAGAGATCATAAGACAATCCATTCAAAATGAAGTTCTTATATAAGTAATCACTTTCATTCCAGAGAGGTCTTTCAATAGCCAGTTTATCCTTTTCCTTTTTTTCAGCCTCATCCGACACCACTGGGATATCGGGTTTCAGAACATGGGCAATCTTTTTCATAGTGAGGAAAAATTTCATCTTATGTTGCCAACGTTTAAAATTTGTCTCGTCAAACCACAATGGCTTGTCCAGGTCATAGTTGTTCGGTCTAGTAATATTATCTACGAATGACATTGCAGTAGAAACGTCTTAAAATTGTTGTTACTAGAGCTCCCAACAATTCTGAATGGCACGAAATAATCGTTATTGACTGAGTCATGATCAGGTCGCCTATCAATCATGATGTCCCTATGATAAAAAAACAAAGTTATTTGTTATACGATTTCTTACTGTGCTGTAAGAATCGCTCTCGAATACACCCATAATATGGCTACCAGTACCAATTCTCAAATTCCCACAGTATGGTTACCTGTGCCAATTTTTCCTCACAATACTGACTACTAGTGTGAGTTCTCGAAATTCCCACTTGGCTGCATGTGCCAATCCTCAAGTGCCACGAAAAGAAAGAGGGAGAAGGTTGTCGGAAATGCGTCAGCGGAATATAAGGGGGAGAGAGAAGTTGAGAGGTAAACGCCTTCAACTTGATGCAAATTATAATGAAGGAAGGATGACTCTATTTACAGCCTGAGGCCTCCAACGGCTCTTTCACTAACAACTCTATTACCAACGACTCTATCATAATGGTTGAGATCTCCTCCAACAGCTCTATAATGGCTCTTTCCTTGTTGCTTGTGTGTATTGACTTGGTCAACACACGGTCCAAGCCTAAAAGGCCTCAAAAAATTAAATAAGTTAATTAATAAATAAATATTTATTAAAAAGAATGTTGGGCTGCAACTTAAAGCTTATAAAACCTTTCAACTTTTCTCCTCCAAGCAAAGTGAGACTAATGAGTTTTTTCATTATGATTTATTTGATACTAAGCTATAAGGTCAATTTTGCCATACCATGTTTTGTATAAATTTGCTATTCACCGCAAAACAATGCAATGGATAATTTCTCCTGTATGTCTTTGTAGGCAATAATTTAAATCTTGTATTATCCCATTTAGTTCGTGTTTCTTTGATTGAAGTAGTATTTTTATGATCCGATCACTAACTAACTACGGTTGGATCATTGGAAATATATTTCCCGGTGAGGCTACCATCTAATATGGTATTCGATTGAGGTCATGGTTTGTTTGGAATCCCCATTTGACATGTAGATTGTTAGCTTTCCTTATTTAACATCTCTCTTACAATTTAATTGGCTTATATCCTAGTTCATGGTATCTATGATGACAACCCCTTAAGTTGCATCCGGACTATAGTTTATGCTAATTTTTATCTAACAGCACTAGTATTATAGTGCTATTGTAGTTCTGGAAGAATAAGGACATGGTTCTTAATGTTTCTGGACTGAACAAGAGGCATACCAAAGGAGTACTTCTATTGGAAAGAGAAAACAACTTAAGGACCAATTTCATAGTTGTACTTATAAATATAATTGCTCTATCCATCAATATAAAATCATTTTGTACAAATTCAAATACTAATGCTACATTTTTATATCTTTTTATTAAAACCCTACATCTTTGTCATTTGCTAATTGGTGTATAGATCCTAATCTTTATATAACGCTAAGTGAGGCAAAATTGTGAATTATTTCCCTTTTGTATTGGGTGGGAACCCCTTATGCTCCTTTAATACAATTTTTCTTTATAAAAAAAATACCTAACAAATAGTCCTTACGAATATATAGTTAATAACCTTGAAGAAGTGGGGTCTAATCTTTTAGAGTAGGACAATAAAAACTAGGGGAAAGGTTGCAAGGCCCATTGTTTTCTTCATCTTGGCAGAAGCATGACTTTTCATTCTTTAGCAGTTCCTAAATGCCATTGCAACATGCAAACCTTTTTTTTATAAAAACTGGGTGTACGTAGCTATGGGGCACGATATAATCATCCATACTAGAACTTTAACCATAACACAAATTTAGTCCATCAAAGAACCATATATGGAACTATTTTGTATCAAAATATTCTTAACCATATTTACAATAATAATTATCTTCTTTTGGATGACAATTCATTGTTAGTGCAACTGGTTGGAAGTCTTACCATTTGTAACTCCTATTGGCCTAACACCTTAGCTTCAAGCTTTAATTGTATTCACTTTGTTGCTCCATATTTGGATAGACATCATCAACAATAAATCAATAACCTTCTCTAACATACCTTCAAGGACTTGAAACTATTTATAAGTTCCTAGGACATCATCTTTTAGCCTGCACATATAGCAACCCAAAGAGTGAAAATATTGTGGTAGTTAAAGTTTTTTGGACCATTTCATCGAACATTAAATATATATGCAATTCTTTCTTATATAGTCATTAACTCTATTATGAGGGTGTTAAAAAATGGACAATGACTCAAACAACAAAGCAAATAATACACATAATTCAATCAACAAATTGTTGTTTCAAAATATAAAATTCCACATAGTTATTAACTATATCCATATCACATAAAAATAACTATATTCAGACAAGAGAAACATCTAATGTGCACATGTTGTTGGCTGTTAGAGTTTTATGTACATTTCATTGAACATCTGATATACAACTCTTTTTAGGGTCATCAAAACGTTAAAAATTTGATTTATGGGAGCGTCACTTATTAAAAATTTACACCCCTAAAATGATTAATTTCTTACTCAAAAGGTGAGGGGATAAAATATGTAACCCAGTAACTCCATTCAAATCAAAAAAAGATTAAAAAATAAATAACAAAAATGATTAGCTAATGAGAAGAGATAAGACGAGATTAATGGACTAGAATCAAAAGTTGTTTTTGAATAGACAAAGCTTCATGCAAGATATTCCTTAACTTCAATACATGTGCTCCAATCTTCTCCTAGCAATGGTAACTCTATCATCAATAATTAGAAAACTCAACCATTCTTTTATCTCTCTCATGTACATAACACTTTTCTATGAGATGAAATATAGTATAATTAGTTTATAGTAATGTTATTAATACTGTGTCAGTCATCAAACTGATGATCAATGTAATAGTTTAATGATATAGTGGTACACTAATTAAATCGCATATCGATTAAATTAAATATTATTCATATACATTTTTTTACTATTTAATACTTTTAATGGTGGGATGGTGAGACATTTGTTGTGTTAGGTTGCTTTCTATTAACCAACTCATGTTTTTTTTACTACAACAATTAATTAATCATTTCAGCAATTCATAATAATGTAATGAGTAAGGTTAAGCTCATATTGTGTAAACAGTCCAACCCAATCAAAGAAGAAAAAACCCTAATAGTACGCAACCCTAGTTCACATTATGGGGTCTAGTTTACCAGTTTTCTAATTTAATTGATTGGTTCGGTACAATTTATATATTATTGGTTGATACATAAAGAATAAGGATATGTTCAAGCTTAGGGTAAAGCAAGAAAGAGGAAAGGATAATAAGATCCTTCTTAAGAGAATACCAATGTTTAGTGGGGGTTAAGTATGATGCACATTTTTAAATAATCAAAAAATCAATGGAAAAGACATGATTTGGGATAAGAATGTGACAGATCCAATTCCATTTATCCGGTACAAAAAGTAGAGAAACATAGAGTTAAGCTGATAAAGTCAGGCAGCATTTTGGTGATAAATGACAAGAAAATAGGATTGATATCTATTAACAATATAATAAAAAAAACTCCCTCATGTCACATGTCACTTTCTCTTTCCCTCATTGCACATGTCACTTTCTCCTTACATTTTTTCATTCATGCTACATGTCACATTCTCCTCACATATTTTTCTTCCTACTTTTTATGTATTATATTATGCTAATAATAATTTAATATTAATTAGTGGTTGCTTCATGTTGCTAGCCCACTAAAATTGAGTGTTTATAACATCTATGTTTTGTTATGTTAAAAAGTAATAGTCATTGAACATTAGATGAAATTGAAATCATTTTTCACATTCAAATTAATTCTTTACATTAATCTATCTATATAATTTAATGTTTACCATTAATCTAAGAATAATTGTACTTTTTCACCTCATCAAAGTTTTTTGACATTTTTCGCACTGAATTTTAATATTATAGTTCAGATTCTTTGAATTTTAATTTTTC
>NC_032025.1:8502734-8505048 GCF_001865875.1 Lupinus angustifolius | reverse complement strand
AGGATGAGGATAGGACGAGGATGAGGATTGGTTGAGTATAGGATGAGGATGAAGGTGACGATGAGGATGAAGATGAGGACGAGGATGAGGATGAGGATAGGATGAGGATGAGGATAGGATGAATGAACATTAATCTAAAATAAAACATAAGCATTTAAGAGATATGCTAAAAAATCCTTATGACTTTATATGATACTTATAAAAGTAATCACAAAAAATATGATGCAAAAATAACTCTTTATATTTATAATTTTATATAGAGAATATAGAGGTGAGATATTATCCAATACAATTTGAATTTTATTAATTGAGTTATTTAAGAATCAAATATTTTCTATAATCACACTTTCAACAAATAAATGTTTATACAAACTCATTTATAATTGTTAATAATCTACATATACACTCAAAAATTATTGTTAATATTGCACCTATATGAATGGGAAATATAATGTTTCAATACATGATATATTGATATTATAATACATGATGTATATTGTTAATAGATTTATATTATGCATAAACAAAGAAGCGACTCGTGCAAGTGCACGGTTACACTGCTAGTGTTGATTAAAAACACATGTGTGTTATGTCCTTTCAAAAATACACGTGTCTTATATCTTTTAAAAAACACACGTGCTACAGACAAAATATATCCTCATAAACAAATAATAACTAAAGAGCAGCATTTCCTCAATGATTGAATTTCATATTTTGGACAAAACAATTATGATTATTAAAATACCGTAAAGTATTATTGATATATATAGCCGTTGGAAATTATATGAATCAAAAGCGTGTGTTATTTTCATAACTATTATTACAAAGTAATTAATGAATAAAAAATAAAAGTTTATTAAGAGAATCTGTAAAGTAAATTGAAGAGACGTTCAAATTACAAATAAAATATTTTGAAATAAAATAACTTTTTTTGTTATATTAAAATAACTTTTCAACGTATTACATGAAATTATTAATGAGTGTTGGTTCAAGTGATATATGTTTGATTCTCATTCCCCTTAAGCAAGGTCTTGGGTTCGAGTCTTATGGATGGAAAAAATATCTCTCATGAGAGTTAATCACATATACTTCTGAATGTTTCTGGCTCGGATATGATTACTTATAGTATGATGATACATGTGGGAAACCAAAAAAATATTATAACATGTTAAATAGTCTTTATGAACAACTATTACATATGGCTAAATCATAAGTATTATATATTAAGGGGGAAATGTTAAAATTAGTTGATGATAAAGTTTATTTTACATATATGATTTTTTTTGTACCTGAAAAAGATAGAATAAAGCAAAAATAATATGTTCATATTATAATCATCTATCTAAAATATTTTAGTTCCATATACACAAAAATGAGTATATAGGGTTTTGTGGGACGTGAGTGCTTAAGGTCTTTTCTAGCAAATTTACTGAAGTGGTGCACATTGACGAGTCTCGCTAATGACATTGATGAATTAATATATAAATTATCTTCATAGAATTCGGCATTGCAGTAGACGAGTTTCATTTCATCTATTATTTTCCAATACTGCAATATTTTACAACGTTTTCTCAAGGATACACAAGTTACTCTCCGATATGAAATTGGTATGTTTATATATTTTAGTGCTAGCTAGCTAGATAATAAAATTTTATTTCCAATTCTTTTGAATTTAGTCCTAGTTTTTTTGAACAGTTTTGGTTTTAAGTGTAAGAGTAAATTCCAATAACATTCCTTGAATTTTAATAAAAATATACAAACCACTCATCTTTTTTTAAACTTACACAAATCATCCCTAACATCTCTTACACATGTCTTATTTTGAATATTTATTGTTGTTGTACACATGCAGTATTTAAATACGATCCTCAGAAGCATGACGTGGTGGCAATACTAGGGAATAAAAAGGCTTTATAATGAATGTATTACCCCACCAGAAACATAGTATATGATACAGGAAATGAAGAATTTCTGCTTAGTACTGGTGGAGTAAACTACTTCATCAGCAATATTCCTGGTCAATGTGAGGCAGGGTAAAACTTGCTATCGAAACCGAATAGATTGGGTATAACTGTCTTTTAATGTAATAAGCTTAATTGTTTATGTATATTATTTGGCAATTTTAAGGTTTTGCACACCTATATTTCAATCCAACGTTCTTTAGACTTCTTCATTCATTTGGAAGAATTTTTCAGCTCTTATTGGGGAGTGTTTAAAATGGTAGTAAAAGTATATTAATAATTAAGGATAAGTTTAAAATTTCTAATTGTATCCACATTTATATATGGAATATATATATATATATATATATATA
>NC_032025.1:8478887-8502634 GCF_001865875.1 Lupinus angustifolius | reverse complement strand
TGCCGACTATTCTATAAATAAGCACAAAATTTTTCTATATCATTATGACTACTATAAGTAAGCACAAAAATTTTCTATATCATTACATTGTCATCAATAAGAAATAGATATGTTTTATAAAAACAATTAAAATAATTATCATCTAGAATATTTATGTAATATTAATGCATTTATACAAAGGTAATATTAGGAATGACAACGGGTGCATGTAATGTTTTCCATTGTCAAACCCACAATATTTACACGTTTCATATGGGTAGCAAATATTTAATAGTATCGAACCAAATTTTAATTTTAATTATATATTTATATGTTTTGTAATAATCAATATACAAAAATAATTATTACATAATTAATATGATATTTATATGATAAATTTTATGATCATAGTCAAATAGGTGTAATTTATTATGGAATATGATAAATTTTATGATCATAGTCAAATAGGTGTAGTTTATTATGAAATAATAATAAAATATATCACATATAATCTTAAAGTAAAATATAAAAACTATAATATATAAATTAAAATTTAATTAAAAACTAAATTTATAAATGTACAGCATATGGTGGATATCATAAAACTCATTCTCACCCATAAACTATTATTGCGGGTACCCAGACATTTGTACCGGTACCCACCAGTCAGATTTTTTTTTTTACTATACTTACGTAACATCATGGAGTTGTAACAGTAGATTCATCTAATATTTTGTATAATATCCATTAACTGAGTTAGAAACTTAAGTTTGCCACCCATTCAAAACTAATCTAATTTGCCATCAATCATAGTAAATTTATAGTTAGAGAGGAATCAACTCCTATTGTCAAATTTTGAATCGATTTCATATCAATCATTCTCCAAATGAGATTCAGAAGGAATCAACTTTAAAAAGATATTTTCATATTTAAAAAATAATTTTCATATTTCTAAGTCTACCTAAACTAAAAAGTATTAATGTCCGTAGGATGTAGGAGGTTACGTTCTAGCTTAAACCGCAAAATTAATGATTGAAACGAACCAAATAAATATGTTTTGATTCAGTTTCAAGGTTCTTTTCGATTCTATGAAGTTGACTACATTTAGTTCAAAGCTTCAAATTCTAGATCTTCAACAAAATATGAAGAAAGACTGAACTGCATATTTAAAAAAACAGAATTTTATTTAATAAGGAGCTTGAATACCCCCAATTAATTATGTTGATATTTATAAAGTCATGGTTTGAATGCATTGTTTTATACTTAGATTTTACTACTACATTTTCAAAGAACTTTCATTTTTTATCGCCTCCCTTCATTCATGTGATTCTTTCAACCATTTTACCTCCTGGACCACTCGTGGAGAGTTGTTATAAATGTTATCTGATTATGCAGTCCAAAATTATATATAAACAACTTTATAGATATCTAAGTGAACATGCATATATAAGTATTTAGTAATGATTTGAATAAAATTTCTTAGGATTTTGAATTTAGACAGAAAAGTTCAAAGGAATATATTCTAAGAGAGATATTATATAGGCTACAAATTTATAATTTTTTTTGCCTTAGTGTAAAGTATTTGGTTTGCCCATTTATCAATTGATTTGGTGAAACAAACTGATGATTTGACTATTAATCTTGTATCTTCTTCATTCAAGATCTTCCCAATAACTTCTTTTCCACCCAATGATGCATGAGATCAAAAACACTACCTCAATACAAACAATTATGGAGGATCATGACTTATCCCAACTTGAGTAGACTTTCAAGAAAGTTGCTTCTAGTGTGACCAATTGTATAGACTATCATTTCTAGTGAGGGGAAAATTTTCTAGACCTTACTAGTTTATTTTTCCTAAATCTTTCTTTGGTGCCTCTTTCTAGTTTTCAATCTAATGAGTTTTTTTTTCTCTCTAACTTTTTCTTATGCCACCCTTTCGGATTTTTAACCTAATTGTTTTTCTTATTTTTACCCTAACTTTTGCTTAGGCCATATTTTCGAGTTTTCGACTTAACGACCTTTTTCTTTTTATTATTTTTCCTTCTTAGATGTTTGCATAGAACCTCTTGATTGTGTTTGTGTCCATCCATGTCATGCAAGACTAAAGCTCATCCTCATAATGCATTCTTGACAATGTAAGGTCCTTAATAATTTGGGGTCCACTTCCATCGGGCATCCTCTTGGTTTGGAAGGATCCTTTCAAGTACTAGACCACCACCTCGTATTCTCTAGGGTGAACTTTCTTGTTAACAACTTTAGCCATTCTGCCTTAATACAATTGTATTGAGGATGCTTGAAATATGTATTGTATTAGTCTCATATTACCTAATATTGGAATAGAGTAGAGTGACCAATGTTATATATTGGACTTAAGTCTCTCGTTGTAATGTGCACCAAATATAAGCATCAAACAGAAACACCTCATGAGCACTTGGACCCATGGGTGTGCTAGGGATTGTAATCCTTATTCTCTAATAATATCTTGGTAGTCGCTCAACGCTCCCAGAGACGTAGGCAAAATTGGCAGAACCTCGTTACTAAATTCTCTTGTTTCTTCTCTTCTATTTATTCTATGTTCTTTATTTGATTATTTTCGGCCAATACTGCACAATGACCGCTTCCGTTGCACCAACAATTGGTATCAGAGCCAATTGGAAGATGGCTCTTAATTCAGATGTCGGATAATGGCTAAAGAGGGTGAAGGCGTGATGGCTAGACAAGGTGCATCAAAGGTACTACACAAGGATAAAGTAGATGAGTTGAAGGAGAAGAAAACATGGTGGAACTGTGGTGACGGCAATATATGTTGATCCAGAACCCCAGAAGTTCATGTAGTAGATTAGGATCAAGGTGGAGATATGGACTCGGGTGTTGAGTTTGGCCTTGGGACAAGTGTTAACAATATCTCTCTAGATGTTGAGAGGATGATCTCATTTTAGATGAGAAGTGGAATATCTTAATGGCGTGTATGCGACGTCATAGTGAAGGCTATTAATTTCTAGCATATCCACAAAATCATAGATACGGTGAATGACTTTGATATAGGGTGTAACATGGGCATTGGCTTTGATGCAAGGTGTAACACAAATATTGGTATAGATGCACGGTGTAACATGAGCATTGGTTGGGGTGCAAGGGCGTGGCACGGATATTGGTTAGGATTGACGCAAAGTGTGTGTTGTGGGTATACTCCTTATGGTGGACTATGATGGTTCTATTGAACTATGATTGCCGGACTTGACAATGATGGTTGCAGTTGACGATTTCCAAGGAAGCTCCAAGGTTCAGTGTGACTGAGTATTGAAGATGGTGACTGTTGGTGAACTATTTTGTGTAGAGATTCCATATATCGAAAGACTTCCTAGCAATAGGTAGCTAGGCAACATGTTCTATTAGATGGAGGTACGAGAAGCTGCACTACAAGTTTGGAGAGCTAGGCTCTTGGAAATATCGTCAAGGAAACTCGAAAAGGCTTATGCTGAAGGAGAGCAGACTTTTACGTGGAGGAATTGTTAAAGAGAATTAGGCATTGAGCAAGATGGAGTAAGATATTCGCTAAGGTGAAAATTCTTATGTAGATTTCCTAAGGAGTGAGATATATATCTATTTTAGTCAAGGTGGAGATTGTTTGGATGCTTGAAATATGTATTGTATTAGTCTCACATTGCCTAATATTGAAATAGAGTAGAGTGACCAATCTTATATATAGGACTCAAGTCCCTTGTTGTAATGTGATAGGGTTTGTAATCCTTATTCTCTAATAATGTATTGGTAACCGCTCAACGCTCTCGGGGATGTAGACAAAATTGGCCGAACCTCGTCACCAAATTCTCTTCTCTCTTCTCTTATATTTATTTTATGCTCTTTATTTGATTGTTTGTGGCCAATGATGTGCAATGATCGTTTCCGCTGCACCAACAAATTGTGTGTGGTCAATGGATGTTAGTCTCATATCTTCATTCATATTCAATTGCTCATACCTGACCTTGACACATGCAGATTCTTCTAACTCTAATTTCATGAAGACTCTCAATGAAGGAATTTCCACTTCAATGGGAGAAACTTCTTCCATTCCATACACAAGAGAGAATGGTGTTTCCCAAGTACCTAATCATACATTAGCGTGATACACATTCATAGAATAGGGTAATTTATCATATCAATCCTTATAGTTCTCCACCATCTTGGCCCAATCCTAATCCTTTTGATATTCTTTTTCGCTTCATCAACTTCACTATTCATGTAAGGCCTGTAAGGATTTGAGTTGTGATGATTGATCTTGAAAGTGCCACACAACATTCACTTCATCACCATTTATAGTAGAGTCATTGTATGTGATTATCCATTTTAGAATTCCACATCTAATAGTAATCTTTATAGAGGAATTTGATGAACATTTCTATGTAATGCTTGCATATGAAAGCCTCCAACAATTTAGTAAACTAATTAACTGCCATATAAAGGAAACCATGGCCACTAGAAGCCTTTGGATTGATGGGACTAATCACATTGACTCCCCACATAGAAAAAGACCATGAAACCACCAAATTGTGAAATGAGAATGGTGGTGCATTGATTTTATCTACATATACTTACATTCCTAACGCTTTCGAACATGTCCTATGCAGTTTGTCTCTATAGTGGTTTAGTAGTAGTTGTTTCTCATAAATTTTCTTGTCATCGTATGTCCATTGGCATGAGTTCCACAATAGACTAATTAGGTTTGTCACTTATAGGATAGTATGGATAATTGTTGAAATATTGGCATGCATGTAGTGTATGTTAGACAATGTATTTAATATTGTTGCATTGTGTGTGAGTGGAATGCGCTTGATATATATGTGTTGTTAAATGTGCTTAATACATATGTTATGTTGTATCTGTTTGATATATATGCATGTATTGTTTGATAAAATAACTAATACATTAACACTATTGTCATTTTTTTCTAGCATTAACAATGCTTTCTATAGCAGTCATTGTACAAAATAGAGAATCAGTAGTGTCTGCCAGAGAAAGTGTCAGCACCTCAATTTTTGGTCACGCAATCTTTTGGAGTCGCCACTACATTTTATGGTTAAAAATATAGAAAAATATTTTATACTCAATCACATTGGGCTTTTGGATTGTGATATTCAGGTCCGGGAGTCGATTACAGATCGAGGAAGGTATTAGCACTTCATCCGCCCGTAATTAAATGGTACTCTTGCTAATTGCATAATTTAAATACCCTTAATTTATTTTTAATTAAATTGTCTAAAACAAAATATTTATTTTTTATTTTTATGTCTGACAAGATTAAATCTTGCTCCTACGTATCACTAAATGTTTTAGGAAATCAAGACTTACGTAGTTCTAAATTTTAAAATGGTTTGTTGGTAAAATAATTATCTGTTTAAAAATGATGAAGCAACAAAAACTAATGTGCGCACCACATTCCATTTTAAAAAGGTTTGAAAAAAATTCTAATATATTTTTTTATTTTTATTTTTAGATTAGGAATAAATCGAATGAAAAGAAACGTCGTAACGCGACCGATCAAGAACGATATAAGGATAAGAAGTGTTCCCACGACCAACCTCTATCCTTTGATTAATCCCCAAAGGAGATAAAAAATTTATAAACATTGGTAATGTTATTAAATCCTTTTTTTTGAAGCAAATAGTTTTTTATTAAAAAAAAGTTTATTTTATATATTCTGTTTTTCTTCTTTCAAATAATTTTTTTATTTAGTTTCAAAAAGGACATTTAAGTGGTAAGAAAAACAAAGGGTTAGTTGATTATGAGTCATATTAAGGAATTCTTATCCTTTTTGTTATAGTTATTTGTACACAAACAAAAAAAAGTAAAAAAAATTAGTATTTATTTAACGAAAAATTATTTTGCATTTTAGCTTACTATCACAATAAAAATAATAAATTATCATTGATGAAATATAATTATTATCATTTTCAAAAGAAATAAAAATGCATTTAGAATAAGATGATATTAAAAAATTATGTACATGGATGGGTTTTGGTCATGTGTGGACGGGGACCAATATGCCAAGATTCGTGTCGATCAAGCACTGGCTAATGCAAGCTCTTTAGTGAAACTGGTGACGTGGGCGTCTTCCAGTCGTTGGATTAGCGAGCTCACCACGCTTACGGTGCTGTCACGCGCATGAAATCGAACCCAGCGAGTCACGGATCTGCTACAGACGTGGATAAGTAACTTTCGTGTACCTAGTTGAGTGTCGCGGTTTTACTGGACAGAGTAAGAAGGTGCACGACACCTGGTCTACGCCTGACCGTACTGGAACATTTGATTTTGGAGCCTTGTTCCGCTCTGGTTGCGTCTACGGTAGGAGAGCTGCACCCGCCTGGGTGTCTCTTTATAATTGGTTGGTCGTGTGTCAAGGTGAACCCCACGTCCAAGTGCCACGCGGATGATAGGGATTAGCTGGATGCAGCATTGCATGGTTCTTCTGGTGCTCTTGACCACACCGGATAGAAACTTTGTTGGAACCACTAACCTAATACACACTATTTATACTAAATAAAATTAGCCTAAACACCTAAAATCTTGCTAACTAAAATATTTTCTCCTTAATTAAGGGATAAGATCCTACCCAGCTTTCGGGCCATTTGACTAGGATTTTTTATTTTTATTTTATAGTTCAATTGAATTTCAAATGAGGATATTTGAAATATTAATTATTTATTTTATTAAATTCGAATTAAATCCCATAAATTAATAAAAATTAATTAATTATTATTTATTTAAAATTACAATTTCGAAAAAAAATAAAAAAATAAAATCATTTATTCATCATTTCTTTTTCTTATTTTAGATAAAATTGTATGGTTTCTAAAAGCCCAATTTCACTTGGATTTCTTTGTTTTGAATTTGATTTAATTATTTTTAGAAAATAATTTGTTTAATTAATTTACTTTGAAAAACGTATTCATTTTTAAGAAATATGATGAGCTTTTTATGGGCCAGACAAAAATGAGTATTCACAGTGGTCCCTTTTTATTGGTTGCTTATCTGATAGCAAGCAAATCGAGGTTTGAGGGATACCATGATAAGTAAGTAATAAAGAAATGAATACTAATTTTGTCAAGGTCCATAAAAATTTACTTGACAACATCTCATTGCTTGAAAGTGTCTATCGTCTTATGAGTTGGGTTACCTTCAAGATGGTCTGAGTTTACTCTTGAGAGGTGTGATAAAGATGGATATGAATCAAAGACGTAGGTTAGTGTACTGCCGGAATTTGGATGACTTTGGGTTAAGGACCAAGAACGCATGTCGATGTACTGCTAGAACATGGGGTGAAAAAGGTGCAACCAAAGACACAGGTCGGTATACTGCCGAAATTTGGATGACATTGGGTTAAGGACCAAGAATGCATGTCGATGTACTGCCAAAACTTGGGGCGAAAAAGGTGAAACCAAAGACGCAGGTCAGTGTACTGTCGGAATTTGGAGAGACTAGGATAAAAGCCAAGAATGTAGGTCGTCAAGCACAAGGTCCTCAAAGGTATAACTTGAGGTCGTCAAGCACGGAACCCTCAAAATTATAAAAAATGTCAAGCATGGGGCTTGGAAATAATGACTTCGAGGTCATCAAGTATGAGGTCCTCAAAGGTATAATTTGAAATACATCAGGCACAAGGCCTCAAAAGCTTAAATCTGATGTTGAGGCACAAGACCCGAAAAGTTTAAGTTGTTCGTCGAGGTACAGGACCCAGAAAGCTTAGATCTCACATCGAGGTATAAGAATCAGAAAGCTTAGATCTCACATCGAGGTACAGGACCTGGAAAGTTTTGATTGCTCGTCGAAGTACAGGACCTGGAAAGCATATATTTCACATCAAGGTAGAGGACCCGAAAAACTTAGATTGCACTTCGAAGTACAGGACCAGGAAATCTTAGGTTGCACTTCGAGGTACAGAACCTGAAAAGTTTGATTTTGAATGCTCATCGAGGCACGAGACCCGAAATGCATGGTTATGAATATTCATCAAGGTACAGGACCTGAAAAGCTTAGATTACACTTCGAGGTACATGACCCGAAAAGTTTAAATGTCATATTGAGGTACAGGACCCGTAAAGCTTGATTTTGAATGTTGTAAATTTATGGGTGATTGTTTGAGAGTATGTTATGTTTGATGTTTTTCATGATGTAATGTATGAGTTGTTAATATGATGAAATGAAGTGTATAAACTATGCACCAATGTTCTAGTGCGCTCATCAATTGTCTTTGATATATAAATTTGCCTCTTTTTTTATAGCTTGACTGAAATGTGAACCTATTTTTTAACTACTACTGAATGGGATGATTTGTTGATGGCTAGTTGTCCCAATGTTGTGTTGAGAAGAACAATTAATCCAAATAATATTGCCCTAGTATAAATTGTCTGGAACTTCACCCTCGGGAGATGGAAGTGTGATTGCTCGTTTTCCTTCGGAGGAAATACTTCATTGCCCCAATTTGCTTAAACTATATGGACATTTGCATAAGGGTGTTCATTTAACTGTCCCTAATTTTTGTCCAGAATACCTGATGTAGGTAGTTTGCTTAAACTATAATGGACATTTGCATAAGGGTGTTCATTTAATTTTCCCTAATTTTTGCCCATAATACCTGATGTAGGTATCTGTCCGAAATTCTCTCTTTTTGTAATGATACTAAATCGTCTTTTTAGGTTTTCAACTCTATACCGCTCTCCTTTTCTTAAGTCGCCCTTGCATATTTTCAACCTAGCACTCTTTTTGTTTTTGTTTTTTACATCCTTATGTAAAATTGCCCTAGTTTTGGACTTCATGAAACCTTTTGATTCGAGAAAATTGTGACCCACTCAAAAATATTGCCCTAGTATGAGATAGTGGAGTTATCTTTCTATTCAAATTGTCTTCATAGGCTTTAACTTGAGTTGTATATGGGGTTTGAATAATGATGTGGTGATTGTATTGGTGATATTTAAGAGGGAATGTAGTTCATGCATTAAATATGAGATATTTTTATCAAAAATTCAGTTGAATGGAGTCAACGTTTCTTTGCATTGTGTGAATCTTAGGAAAATCGTTCCTTAACAAGGTCTTTTTAAGCTTGTATCGTAGTTTGGCTAAGGGTTTCCAAGAAAAGATATAAGGCTGAAATATGTGTTTCCCATACCCATTCCTCCTTTCTCATTTCTCCTTTATCTTATTTTTCAATAATTTTCTAACATGACATTCAATTACTAGGATTATATTGGATTTCTGTAATATGATAGGTCAACATTGTAACCCTACCTGATAGGACGTGAATATACCTTTTGTAGGTCTTTGGCAATGCATTTCGCTTGCCCTAACTTTTGCATGAGATATTTAAGATTCTCATTGGGCTATTACTTTCTATAAATTATTTTACACGTTGACCAAATGAAAAATTTTGTTTGAATTTAATTTTTTTATCCTCCGGGTCAGATATGGTAAATGATGTATGTAAAGTATATTTATTTTCTAATAACTGAATGTCATGGAAAATTGATGAACAACTACCCTCCCCAATATTTTTAACATATTGAGGGTTTTTACAAAAAAACTCCTTTCATAATGTCTATGGCTCAAATGGGGTGACTAAGGATATCTTCTAAGTGTTTGGGAATTAACAAAGAAGCCTTGTGTCATCGGAAAAATCTGCCTAAGGATCCACACCACCTTGGTCTTACATTTGCATCATCCTCTAAAAAATTTAAACTTATATCTCATTTTAATGCATGAATTTATTTTTTGTTTATGATTTGTGTGATGGATTACGGGATGCTAAATTTACAAGATCATTGCACTAGTATATACTTGTTAACAAGAAATGCAATGGAAAATAACCTTTTTTATTCATAAGAAGGAAACATGAAACCCTTTATTTTGCAACCCTAAAGCCTTGGGTGGAGCAAAAAGTGTGTATTACAATATAGTTTTTGTTTCATGTCTTTCTCAAATCAAAGCATCTCCTTGAAACTTGACCAACCCTTCATTAATCAGGTCTCGTACCTTGCCCTTTAATTGATTGCAACCCTTTGTCGGATGTCCTGATGTCCCTCCATGATACATACAACGAACATTCAGGTTGAAAACCCTTTGGATATGGAGGCACCACCTCCTTAACGGGAAGGATAGTTAACAAACCCCTCTGAACAAGTTGTTGCAGCAACTGAGAGTAAGATATGGGGATCACATCATAAAGACTTTTTCTCTTTCGTTTTCGAGATGGTCCTCCTTGACTTTGAGAAGAAATGTAATGTTGTTGGAGTTGATGATGTCGTTGAGGTTGATTGAAGGTTTCGATGAATGATGCATCACCTTTCATCCCTTCACTTGCAGTTTCATCTCGCGTTATGTGTTGAGTTGGATCTTTCATACCTTTGCCACTTCTCATGCGACTTTCTATCTTTACCCCTATGGTCATTAGTTGACAGAATCCCAAAGACACGCATCCCAACATCGTACCATAGAATGGGGGTTGGAGAGTGTCGATGAACATTAAAAAACTATATTCGTTAGATATCTTGGACTTAACCTGAGCGACCATTTATGCCCACCTTTGGACATACTCAGTGAAAGTTTCATCATCTCTCTTGATCATATTTTTTAGTCTTGTCCAATCAGGAGCTATATCAATGTTGTAATCATATTTCTTGAGAAAAGCATCACATAAATCCTTGAAACACTGAATTTGTGAACGTTCAAGTCGCAAGTACCAAATGGTGGCAACTCTAGTTAGGCTTTCTTGAAAGAAATGGATCAATAACTTGTCATCTCTGATATAGGGAGTCATCTTCCTAGTATACATGGTCAAGTGGTCTTTAGGACAAGAAGTTCCTTGATAATTGTCAAACGCTGGCACTTTAAACTCTGGTGGCACGACCAAACCCGATACTAAACATATGTCACTAACATCCTTCCAACCATATGAATTGGCTTCTTCTATGGCTCCGATTCTTTTCTCTATGGCATTTATTTCCTCTCAATCATGTTGAGCGGTAGAGGGATTGGAGTTGTCTCGGTCAACTAGGATCTCCATATGAAAAGTTCACAAACTAGCTTCTGAGGATGGTGTATCAATCTGGGCCATTGATTTATTTCTTCTTTGTGGATCGCTTCAGTCGGGTCCAACTATATCACCTTTGAAATCAATTTTAATTCATGAGTGTCCTGTGCAATGGAGAATGAAATACATGTTACAAGTTTGGATATGATGTAAATAATGAATGGGATGATGATGCATGAATAATATATGCGTGTTGTTTTTTCTAATTTTTCTTGGGTGAATGCATTTGATGTTACTTGAATGATGTACGGAATGTAATGTTTGAATGATTATTTTTTTTGTTTAAGCATATAAATTATGAATTCATGAATGAATGGTGTATTTGTTTTTTTAATTTTACATGAACGAATGATGAATATATGAATTTGTGAATGAATGATGTATTTTTTTATTTTTACATGAATAATGAATGTATGAATGATGACTTTTTATAAATTTTTGGATTATGATTTTTTTATGAATGTTTGAATTATTAGCTTTTTTAAATGAATGCATGATTTTATGCATGAGTGCATGAAGATGAGTTAAACGATTAAACTCCAAACTCATTAAGATGTTAGAAAAGTTAGGGCGTTGAGCCTACCTAAGGGAAATGAGAAGTATCCCTAAGGTGTTGAGCCTATCAAAGGAAAATGAGAAGTATCTCTAAGGCGTTTAGCCTATCGAAGGGAATGAAGACTATCCGTCGGGCGTTGAGCTCATCGAAGGGAATGAAAATTAAGATGTCATCATGGCACAAGGACATCAAAGTGCAATGACATCTTCATAACACTCAAGAATCAACACATTTTTAGGGCCAAAAATTCCAATTTATAAAGATAAAATGTAGAATTTAAGTTATGCTTCACGAGTCTTAAATAAGGTACGCTTATAAGGTTTTGAAAATTCTAAAAGTCACAACCCTATGGTGGGGAACTAGGTTATATTAAAAGTGGACTCAATAAAGGCTCTAGACTTCTAGGTTACCGAATTGTCTTCAATCTCGAAAGAAAGGAGTCCAAATATCGTAGGTTAGAAACAAGAGGAGTCAAGCCCCTCGAGCACCTAACTCACAATACCAGGAACAATCTGGATTGTCCATTATGCTAATACTAGGAGACAAGTCTAACACCGGTAAAACAAATGTCCCTCTTATCTTAATCTCTAACAACCTGGTTATAGGGCGTATGTGTGTACTCAAGTGTACTGTGAGTACGTGAGGAAGCGATTTTTTTTAAAATAAACTCCACCCCAAAGCTACATAAAACATGGTGAGTCTATTCAAATGATTAATTGACTTGAACAAAATAAATAAATAATGAACAAACACGTAGAAAAATGTTTATATAATAAAAAAGAAAAAAAAAGTATATAAAAAGAAGCAAAAAAGTTACAATGGCCTGACTCTTTGAAAAAAAAAGTCCTCAGTAGGATCGTCAGCTGTCGCACCTCAATTTTCGGTCACACGACCTCTTAGAATCGCCACTACAAATTATGATTAAAAATGTAGAAAAATATTTTAAGCCCAATCACATTGGGCTTTTGGATTGTGATATACATGTTCATGAATCGATTACGGATGTAGGAAGGTATTAGCACCTCGTCCGCCTATAATTAAACGGTACACTTGCTAATTCTATAATTTAAATACCCTTAATTTATTTAAAATTAAATTGTCTAAAACAAAATATTTATTTTTTATTTTTATGTCTGACAAAATTAAATGTTGCTCCTACATATCCCTAAACACTTTAGGAAATCAAGACTTACGTAGTTCTAAATTTTAAAATGGTTTGTTGGTAAAATAATTATTCTTTAAAAAAGGTGAAGCAACAGAAACTAATATCCGTATTGCATCTCATTCCAAAGAGGTTTAAAAATAATTATAATATATTTTTTTGTTTTTATTGTTAATTTAGGAATTGAAAAGAAGTGTCGTAATGCGGCCGGTCAAGAATGATACGAGGACAAGAAGTATTACCATGATTTACCTTCATCCTTTGATTAATTTCCAAAAAGTTATATAAAACATTAAATATTTATTATTGCTATTCCTAAAATTCTAGAGAATGTAATTGATTTATTATATGATAATAGTTTAACAGAAAGTGAATTAATTAACCATAAAAATGATAGAACAAATTTTGACCTGAAATTACGGCTAGAACTTTGAAATTGTTAGTAATGGAACTGCACCGCAACTTGCAATCAAACCTCTTGACTAAAAATTGTACCATGATTTTGACCTTTATCTCATGTGGTTTGTGAGATTTGCTTGCATGCATATACATCTTGACCATGTTTAGCTCTGTATATTAAATCATCCCTTCCTTTCTAAAAGCATATTTTCAATATTGGCAACTGGATCTTCCATGTAGGCGTCAGATACATTTGCTTCTACAATTGATGGAATTTGAAGAAATAAAGAACAATTCCTCTTTGCTTTATAGCCTTGCTTCATTGTAATTTCATCCACCTTGCACAACTTCCACTTGAGATGAATGTTAGAAAAGCTAAGTGAAGATGGCACTTTCATGTGCACATAAGATGATGCAATCTCCTCTCATTTGAGATCAATTTCAAAAGCTAAGGATAAATCTCATTTCTTGACCTCTCCCCCCATCAGCGAGACCACACTTTTGGATACATATATATGTTCATCCTATTTTCTTTAAGAAGAATAAGGGTAATCAACCCATCCCTGATTGCCACGGCTACACAACAATATGATTGTTATTATATGTGAAGCTTTTTCCTTCTTTGCAAGTGGCACCTTCAACAACAAAGTCACATGGATGCAAGCTAAGATCTTGCCTAGATCACTTTTTCACATCCACACTATTTCTTTTTTTTTTTCTTTCCCGTTTCATTTTATTTCTATTACTACCTATTCGTCTCTCCCCTACCACTTCATATAAATCTTTGTGGTTGAGCAGTCGGGTGAGCAAACCTTAATATAATCCTTTCACCTCCCTTTTTGTAGTGGTTTAATTTAAATTGAAAGACTATACACTTATTCAATATTTGCATTAATATATCTATATTATTTAACATTTTCTATTACTCTAAGAATTAGAGTACTTTTCACCCATCAAAGTTTTGTGATACTTTTCTCATTGAATTTTAATATCACATTTCAGTTTCTTTAGATTTTAATTTTTCGCTATTATAATTATAAAAATCAAATTCGAAATTGAAATTTTTTATAACATTAAATATATTTTTTAATAAAAAAGACTCATATAGTATCATATTTGATTATCCTATTTTCATTAAAGAAAATCAAAATCGAACTTGAAAAAATCATTTCATTTTCTACAACTTTTAAAATATTTATTTTCAAAAAAAAATTTACATAGTATCATGTTTCGATTTCCTATTTTTATTAGAAAATTCAAATTCGAAATTGTCATTTATTTTCCTTATGATTTTGAACATCCAAATACACGAATAACACATGTATTTTAACAATTTGAATATACAGGTAATATGTATATTTTAACTATATGAATGCACGGGTAACATGTGTTTTCTTAGCAATATAAATGTAATATGTGTGCTCTTAATCATGCAGCAAAAAATATCACTTCGTGTAAATGTACGGGTAACTTGCTAGTATTTACTCAAAAAAGTTTTTCAGAAACTCTGACAAATACTCTTCTTAATATTGATTTATACTACAATAAATGTTCATTTTAACTTCTACTTACTTAGAATTCAATATATTTTTATGCACTTTCAACAATGATGCCTAAATATTCAATTTCATCCACATTTGAATCTAAGGTTAGTCTGAATAACATTCAACATTAACAATGTCATTTATTTCAACAAAAGTATATCATTTTAATTTGTTCCCTTATTAATTTTTTGCATTTTTACTTTACTATTTTGACTTCAATGAGCACAATATGTATCGACCTATGCGAATCCACCATTATCCAACTAGTATATATGAAAAAACAACAATAAACAATTTGGTCGAACACATGAAAGCAATTTTGGAGGAGACTTTTTATGATCATTTATATGCATCCAATGCACTGTTGGTTCTGACATTTTATAAGTCTGGAATGAGAAAAAATGTTGGACCCCTAATTTAACCATATGAAATATGAATATCAAAGTTTGAATAAATTTAAGGACTTAAAACAAATTGTGATACCAAAATAAAAATGAGTATCAATTGCATATCATATAATTTAATTAAATAATATTTTTACAATAAATTTTAAATAAAAAGGTATCATACAAATCATGATATTCCAAACTACATTTTTAGTTATTTATTATGGACTTAACTCCGATATACTTTTATGGAATAATATTCTTAATAAGCTTTAAACAAACTCATATTTTTACCACTTCATGTTAGACCCCTTTGCAATTATACATTAGTCATATGATAATATAAAGCAGTGTTATAAAAATCAGTTCGTGTAGGCCGGTTCAACCAGTAAAACGGTGAACCAATCTCAATACTAGTACAATACAGTAATTATACCGGTCATGCAATCATACCAGTTAAAACCGGCTAAAATTGGTCAAAACTGGTCATACCGGCCGATTTTCAATTGAACCGTACCGGTTATACCGACCAGTTATTATTTAAAATTCATTTTTTAATGAAATTGAAAAAATATTGTTTTTTCATCATTAATAATAATATATTATATTTTTATATCTAACTTCGCCGATATGCTGTTTAATTAGGGAACCACCAATTGAACCGCTATACCAATATACCAGTATCCTAACATGTTTGATGATCGGTACGGTATTAATAACACTGATATAAAGTAATGATCATTATGACCCAAAAAAGTATTGAACGAAAGTATACTTAATATAATAATAATTGACAATACAACAAATTTTAAAAATAATAAAAGCAATAAAATAATTATTATAGATAGAGATAAAATTGATTGGATAGATAAAAATATATTTTGGATGCCCCTTCATCAATTGTGGGACAGGTAACGAACAAAATCTTTATACTCAATATCTGTCATTATGTTTGCTACTTATAAGAAAACAAATGTTTCAATTAACGAATTGATTATTTTTTATTTGTGGCAAAGACAATGACATTCAATAATGATTTTATGTTCTTTCCGTAACTCTCATGTCACACGTTTTTTAAATACTTTATATGTTTATTACCTATATAATAAAAAAAGTCTCTCATGACATGTGTTAATCTCTCAATCAAAACTTTCTCATCATAACATATATATGTTAATCATATGTACCTTTCAACATTGTATCTTCCATTTTTTGTACATTGTACATTTTAATTCTAATGATTAATGAGTCTATTTGTTTTTTATTCTATGAAGAAATTACATCTCACAGTAAAGGAGATTAAATCTCTTTTCACATGTGAATTACTTCTCATTCCCTTATCATTCCATATCTCCATCTTCTTCTCCTCATTTTTGTTTCATATTTCTCTCTTCTTCTCTCTCATGTCTACAATCCAATGTTTCCTTCGTCAATCTTCATTTCGTTTAAACCTAATATGATGGCTTTTGTATCCCAATACTCAATCTTCGTCATTGTAGATTTGTTCTTATTTTGTAAATATGTTGTTTAAAGTGTATTTTTATTGACTTTTTCATTCATTTGTTTATTTTTAGATACGTTCTTATTTTTAGATATGTTCTTATTTTCTAAATCTTTTAATTAATTATTATTTTTTCTTTGATTTGTTTATTTTGCATATGTGGTATGATTGATTTCATTATTTTGTAGATTTGTTCTTCTAATAATCATCTTCCTTAGTGTCTGATTTACAAGGATTTCATCCTTAACAATGACCAAACCCTCAAAAACCATGTTATGTACTCGATCTCCATTTATATCTATACACACACATTTAGTTACAAGTTACAATATTGTATTCGTTTGTTAGTTGTTATGAATTTATTTATCTTCTCATCTTATCTCGCCTTTATCATTTTATCTCTTCATTTGCTATTTGACTCCCCCTTAAAGCATATCTACATGTTAGTGTTATGTCTCTGTGTCCCTATCTTACTAAAATCTTCAATCTTATTTTCCTTTCCACACAACAAATGATTTTGATCATTTTTTTTTCACAAAAGATATTTGTTAAAATATTTTTTCCTATGTGGTTATTTTTCTAAAGTAGAAAATACGAATTGATCATATTCTTTGTTTCGGCATTTGCATAAGAGAATCCTCACATCCTAGAATACAACGATTAGAGGTTACATTCATTATCTGAGTGTAGAAAAATATTTTTTTAATTTTATTATGTGTTTGTCTTTTTTCATTCGAAGTTATTTTTTTCACTATCAGAATGTGTCAACCTTATATTAGTAAGAATAATTTTTAATCTTTTTTTATTCTCATCATAAATAATTTGGCATATTTAATTGTTGAACATGTATATTTTATCTAATTAATCATAGTAAATGTGATCATCATATTAGTCGTAACCATTGAAGACAATTTATTTCATTTATATTCTACTCTATAACTAATAAATTTGTGGAATATTAATATTTAATTCCATTTATATTCTATTTTGTTTGAATTTATGGATCTGATACAAAAATGTAATATAAATTTGCATAATTATAACTAATAAATTTGTGGAATATTAATTGAATAATATTTACTAATTAATGTCTTTGAATATATTATTTAAGTAATATTAATTGGTAGTTATATTTTAGAAACCAGAATTATTATGCATGATTATCTTTGAATGTATTTTGCTCCGTTATTTAAAAATTAAATAATTGTCATCCACAATTAATTTTGTTATTTGATTTTTTATTGTGTTTTTGGATTGAATTTCTCTTTAATAGGATTTAATAATAAAAATATTAAAGCAATTTCATTTAATTATGATTATTAATTGATTTGATTTATATTTTGATTAAATTATTTATGATTCACTAATTTTAAGCAATGATCATTATAGATATAAATTTGCATAATTGTAAATAATAAATTTGAGAAATATATTTATATTTAATTTCATTTATATTATATTATGTTTGAATTTATGGATAAGTTAAAAAAGTTGAATTTAAGGATCAATTTATATTTATATGGCACCTTTGCTTTAAAAAAAATTGAATTTCATAACATGGGTGATTAATTGAGCATATTACATGGTTACTTTAATATTGGAAATTTAATGTATATTTATAATTATATTGATAAAGAAATAATTAAATAATAATGTCATAAAGAAACAGAAAAGTTCAAAAAATTTCATTCAGTTACAAAAATGATATTATACACAATTAATCAATTGTTAGTTACACTTTAGAAGCCAAAATTATTAGTCATGATTGCCTTCGAATATCTTTTATTCCGTTATTTAAAAATTAAACAATTATTCTCAAAATTAGTTTTGTGATTTGATTTTTGTTTGCATTTTTGGAATGAATTTCTCTTTAATCTTTAATAGGATGTGACAATCAAAATATTAAAGAAATTTAATTTGATTGTGATAATCATTTGATTTGATTTATATTTTGATTAAATCATTTATAATTCCCTAATTTTAAACAATGTTCATTATGGATATAAATTTGTCAAATCGTAAATAATTAATTTTCAGAATATTAATATTTAATTCAATTTATATTCTATTTTTTGTTTGAATTTATGGACCAGTTACAAAAATGAAATATAAATTTGCAGTATTATAATTAATAAATTTGTGGAATTTTAATTGAGTAATATATAATCATTATTTTTTACATCATTTCCAATAATTTGTTTAGATTTGGATTCATTAATATATAATTTGTTCTGATTCATTGAATTATATAATTAGAAACTTAATACACAATTATAATTATAATTATATTGATAAATAAATAAATAAATAATTATATTTTTAATATCATAAAGAAATATAAATCTCAAATTTTATGGACCAATTACAAAGATAACATTATACACAATTAATCAATTAAGTTAAATGATCAAATATAATAAGATGATGATATAACACATTAACTCTATAATGTATGTGATTTATTGAGCATATTACACAATTACTTTACCATTGCAAACTTCCTATACATTTACAATTCTATTGATAAAGAATTAGTTAAATAATTCTATTTTTAACGTCTTAAAGAAATATAATAGTTCAAATTTTATGGATCAATTATTATTTTTTATTATAGACAATTAATTAAATAAATTAAATGGTCAAATATATTAATTAATTTGATACTCATCAAATAAATAAATGTATATTATGATTCATATATTGTAGATAAATCACAGTAGATCATTGACCATTATAGGACAATAACAATATAAAATTATAAATTTGTTTTTCCTTAATCATTATTTTTATCTTTATTTCATACATTGTTGGATTTTTCAAATTTTCATCTTAGTTTTTAGTTGAATTGATATGGACAATTTTATTTTTATAAACTTTTAAAAAATCTATTCACACGGGTTTACTTTAATGCATAAGGATGAAATTATAAGATTAAAAAAAGATGAGGATAAATGTAATATTAAAATATAATGTTACTATTGAAATATTAAAATAGTAATAATATGAATCATAACATATTGTTAGTAGTTATTTTAGAGTCAAATAATAATAATATGTATTTTTATACTAATCTTATTATAGAATCAAATAATAATGAAATTACAAATTTATTGATGCTTTTTTTAATTAATAGGATACCGTAAGAGGTCCTGTATTAAGTTTAACCAGTTTAAATAGTTAAACAATATGGTCTGACTGTATGATTTTATACATAATTAATAATTTTTTATCTAGAACAATATAATTATGTTTAAATGTAAATTCTTATGTGAAAGTGCAAAGTGTCAAGGATCGCACTAGCAATGTTTTGCCTATATTTTGATGAAGACAGGGTTTTATTAAAGCTCGAAGATGACTCAACAATCAACATGCCTAGAGCTCATTGGTCATATCTAGACCAGGTTATATCAATAGAGTCATTATTCTAAGTAGTATGAGATGTGTGCCTTAGTAAGTGAGTATATGTGAGGTAAACCTAGATGCGAGTCTCTCAAGCCATTATAATTGTCATATCACATTCATGAGACATATCATCTAGTTAATTGTATGTTCATGCATTAATCATACATGTTATATGTGCATATTAGGCATAATATAATTGCTAAAACATGTACAGAAGTTAAGCATAACATATGAGTAGTTTGCCTTTTGAATCATGTGCTTTAATATGCTCGTTAATTGATTAATGTGGTGACTTAATCAATTAACTCAAATTTTTTCTGTCATATCAGTTTATTTTTCTGTTACAACTGGTTTCTGTTTAATCATGTTACACTGGATAATCGATTAACATGGTAACTTAATGGATTAACATGTCTGTTTTATGTTATAACTGTTTTATGTTTTAACTGCTTAACTGATTGCAACGGTTTGAAGTGTCAAAACTGTTTTGTATAAACTTAGGCAAGTTGCAGAAACACATAACATTGCATACTATTGTGTAGGATCGATTAGAGATCATATTTTCGTGTTTTACATTCTATTTTGCAGAGAGAAATGCATGTGTAAGGAAGAGAAATTAACATGCCATATTGAAATTGATTCATTGATTTGTATGTTGTTTTTTCATATGCTTAGTCTCATCCTTTTCTTGCTCACATGTTCATGCATTCTTGCTAAAGATTCTTAGAGAGATATCTCGTGATTACTGTTTTTGATTAACTCACATGTGTATGATGGCTTGAGTGAATTGTGAGTGAGTTAGTCTTAAGGTTTTCATTGTTATATTTTGAGCATTATTGTGTTTATTATACCTTGCTTTTGTAATATGTTTTTGTGTATTGGATTGATCTCTTGGTATCTTACCACCACAAAGATAGAGTGATTCTTCACCAAGACTAGGAGGTCTTGAATTGAGAATGAGAATCTTGGCTGGGGCTGGTTCGCGAGAAAGGTTTTATCAGGTGATAGGTAGAGTCAAACCAATGATTAGATGTTCTAGGATTTCAAGAAAGAAGCGTCACGAGTCTTGTCCATTTGTGCACGTTGTTCTCTCTTAATCTTCTTTACATTTCTTACTGTTTTAATGTGAATTAGAAGCTGATATTTTGCATGCTCATACCCTGCCATATCCTTGTTAATATTGCATAAAAATATCTGTTGTATCTATGCTTATATGTTAATAAATAACTATGCAATTAGTTGCTCTGATCATTCTGCTTCTATTGTGTGTTAATCGATTAAGTCCATTGGTTAATCGATTAACTGGGCTATTTCCAGAACTGGGTTTTGGTGCAAGAAGCGGTGATTGATAACCGCTACACCTATTCAACCCCTCCCTCTAGGCGTGCCTAGGCCACTAATACCTAACATTATATAATTAATAATTATGTATAATTATATTGAATTAACATATCTTCATATTTTTTAATTGAACCTTCCACTTTACTTCTCAAGTTAATGTGGTTGAACCAGGTTTAACACAATCATACCAGAATTTCCCTAGTTCAAAGCGGTTTAACCTTTCATTTGGTTAATTGCAAATCAAAGTCATTTTTAAGTCCGGTCAGCGGTCAGACCGGTCGAACGGTCAAGTCCAGTCCGGTTCTCATAACACTGATAAAAAGAGAAGCGAATCGACTATCTTGAAGTTTACTCTCAACCATAAATGTCTAAAAACTAATCAATTACTTTGATATTGGACTATTGTAGCCACCAGGAACAGCTAAATTAAACCATTATCATATTAAGGAGAATAAGTCATCTTCCAAGCTACCACTAACTAGGTAAAAACAAAGTCATTTTATCTTAGTCTATTAAATAAATACATAACATTATTCAATAATATTTGCAACTAAAATAGAATTCGTGAAGAAAGAAAACAAGTAGAAGACGTAGGCTCAAGATATTGGTTTTTGAAAGAACTATTGTAATAATTTTAAGATCATATAAAAAAATTAGGCATAATAACTTCCTTCTAATTATTGTAAAAAAGATCTTAATGCATAATGATAGATTACAAAATAAGTTTGTTTACACAAAATAACTTCCTTCAAGTACTTTCTCAAATTCTCAACACTTCCACCAACAAAGTTAATTGACCCATATAAACCTACGCACCCATATGAAAAATCACATAGAAGTACATCTTGAAATTTAATGATGATGTACTTGTAGGAGATCTATCCATCTTTAATCCTTAGATAGAATGCGGAAATCCTAATGATCATGGCTTTGTTCCTTTACCATAATGTTTATGCCCATACATAAACCCAAATGGAACAACCATGATCCAGACCGAAGAAATCCCAATTGATTTCATGGTGAAGAAGAAGAGCATACCTTGATTAACCATTTTGAATTTTGAAGGTATGTGAGTGTGATGATCTCTTCCAGATGTTAGAGCGCCTGATGGTTTTCCTTTGCTTCTCTAGAGGGGAATGAGAAAGCCAAAGTGAGAGGTTTGAACCTGATGAGGAGAATTTAAGTGTGTCTTGTGATGGATGTCCTCTTGTTACCTTATGGAAAAATCCCTTGATTTCTCTTTAATCACCTCATCCACTCAACAAAACCTATTGCTCTACAAATGGGGACCATAACCCATAAAAGTAACTGTAGTGGTTACTACTTAAGTTGCAATAATTCTGATTCAATCCCTTCATCAAATCAGAAATTGCCTGAAGGTATTTACACTTATTATATTTCATGACATGTATGCCCTTAGCCACCAAATTAAATTACTGAAGATCATTTTATATTTTGGCTAATTAAATAATGGCCATAACACAATTATAGAATTATATTTGTGATCCATAAATTGTCAGAAATTCTAACAATCTCCCACTAGTCACATATATGATTCACCATACGTGTTATCCTTATTGCGTGCTTAAATATTGCCATTATGACCCATGCATATCCAAATTATCCCGTCCATTAGTCCTGTCTCCATATCGAATCACAGTGAATTTCGCCATATCAATCATGACTAATTCAACAATGATCACCAACATCGACACAACTAAATGACATAGATTCATCATGAAATGTGTAGCATGGAAATCACATGAATATGATATGCACATGTCAATTTTCAACTGTTCCTACTTAACTTTAGTGAGATCCTTAATAATAACATGAAACCTTATTGTACAAAGTATAAAGACATAATACCAAACTGAATGATTAATCAATTGAAGTTTGAATACAAAGTATCCATACATAATACTGAAATCACATAGAACATAATAAAAGGTGTACACTATGTAACTCCCACTAAACCAAAAAATCCTCACATTGCAGAACACCCATGTGAGTAGTATGCTCACGAAAGACCTTGGGTGAGATAGCTTTTGTAAGAGGATCCGCAATAATGGAGTTAGTGCCTAAGTGTTCTATGAAAAGCTGTCCACTTTGTACTTTCTCCTTAACAACTAGGAACTTAATGTCGATGTGTTTCGACTTTGATGAACTCCTATTGTTGTTGGAGAACAACACGACTGATATATTGTCACAATATAACTTTAGTGGTCTTTCAATTCTTTCCACAATTCGCAGCCCAGTGACAAAATTTCTCATCCATGATGACTGATGTGATGCCTCATAACATGCTATATATTCAGCTGCCATGGTGGATGAAGCCACAAGAGTTTGCTTGGCAGAGCGCCAAGAAACTGCACCACCAGCCAACAGATAAAC
>NC_032025.1:8478007-8478787 GCF_001865875.1 Lupinus angustifolius | reverse complement strand
GTCTTTTGTTCCCTTTAAGTACCTCATGACCCTCTTGGCTGCTTTCCAATGGTCCATTCCTAGATTACTCATATATCTGCCTAATACCCCAAGTATGAACGCTATATCTGGATGCGTACAAACTTGAGCATACATAAGACTCGCTGTAGCTGATGCGTAAGGGATCTTTTGCATTTCCTGAATTTCCAGATTTCCTTTAGGGCACTGATTGAGACTATATTTGTCTCTCTTAGCAACTAGAGTATCCATTGTTTTACAGTTCTGCATGCCATATCTTTTAAGTACCTTTTCTATATAGCTCTTTTGTGATAATCCAAGAATACCCCGAGATCTGTCTCGGTGTGAATTCCTAATACAAACGAAGCTTCACCAAGATCCTTCATTTCAAAATTACTGGATAGAAACTTCTTGGTTTCTAATAAGGTACCCACATCATTAGTGGCAAGCAATATGTCATCCACATACAAGAGCAAGAAAATATATTTGCTCCCACTGAACTTGTGATACACACAATCCTCGACTAAATTCATCTCAAAACCAAAAGAGAGAATCACCTTATGAAATTTGTGTACCACTGACGAGACGCCTGTTTTAGCCCATATATGGATTTTGTCAATTTGAAAACCATATTCTTTCGGTCTCCCGTTACAAAGTGTTCTGGTTGCACCATATAAATCTTTTCATTAATGTTTCCATTTAGAAAAGCTGTTTTGACATCCATTTGATGAAGCTCCAAATCATAATGTGCTACAAGAGCCATGATTGTCCTAAGAGAGTCTT
>NC_032025.1:8477528-8477907 GCF_001865875.1 Lupinus angustifolius | reverse complement strand
TGCAACTCTTGTCCATGTTCTTGAGGGTTTTGAGTTTGTCCTTCATGAATTACTAACTCATCTTGAGCAGGGAAAGCATCATCAACTATGTCTTGAGGAGGTTCCAAATTTGCTTCATCAAAAGCAACCATATGAATCACATCATGAATTGATACATATTCTTGCTCTAAGACAAAGTTTCTAACCTTATCTTCCCCCTCAAACTCAATATCCTCAAAGAACGTGGTTGTAACCGTCCCCAATTGAAATATGGATTTTAAATTTGGGTCATAAAATTTATAGCCCCTTGATTTTTCAGAGTAACCAATAAAGTAACTGCTTACTGTACGAGAGTCCAATTTCTTTTCGTAAGGCCTTGCCTCAGCTGGACATCCCCACA
>NC_032025.1:8476787-8477428 GCF_001865875.1 Lupinus angustifolius | reverse complement strand
CTCCTCACCATGTCCTTAAGAGTCCGGTTTCGTCTCTCAGACACACCTTTCATGATAGGCGATCCTGGCATGGTGTACTGTGGGACTATACCACATTCCTCTAGGTATTTGGCAAAAGGGCCTGGATGTTGTTCGCCTGAACCGTCATATCTACCATAGTATTCACTACCACGGTCAGATCTGACGCACCTGATCCTTTTGCTGAGTTGATTTTCAACTTTAGCCTTAAAAGTTTTGAACACGTCCAATGATTGAGACTTTTCGTGAATTAGAAAAATGTATGCATAACGAGAATAATCGTCTATGAATGATATGAAGTATTGTTGACCATTCCAGGAAGCCATAGGGAATGGTCCACAAATATTTTTATGTATCAATTCTAAGACGTTTGAAGCTCTATATGCACCATATTTCGATTGTTTGGTCTGTTTTCCTTTTATGCATTTGACGCAAACTTTAAGGTTTGTGAAGTCAATGGAATCCAAAATCCTATCTAACACATGACGCTCAATTCTCTTTTGAGAAATATGACCTAGGCGCTTGTGCCATAATGCACCTGAATTATTATTTTCAATCTTACGCTTAGTACCACGTGATTCCACATTCAGGGTTTCGCTATAATCAGTTATGATATTCAGCAT
>NC_032025.1:8473592-8476687 GCF_001865875.1 Lupinus angustifolius | reverse complement strand
ATAATAACAACCTAAAATGCCCTATAGCTTCCACTTCTACCGATTTTCTATCGCTAACGTAGATGTATCTTTCAACATAATTAGGCTTTCGGTAGCTCAGACAACCCTGCATTGAAACACTGATGTTAGAAGTTGAATCGGAGTCTAACCACCAGGTGTTTCCAGGTACTAAAGTTAAATTGACCTCAGAATAGAGCAAAGTAAGAAATGTACCTTTCTTAGCACGCCAAGCGTGATATTTAACACATTTCTTCTTTTGATGTCTAGTTGCTTTGCAAAAGTAACAGACATCAGCCTGCTTCTGCTTCTTTTCACTGGACCCTTAGCAGCTTCATTCTTGGGCTCTGAAGTGTTTTTCCTTTTGCCCTTGTCCTTAGAGGTACTAACATAATGGGCACTTTCAGTCCTTTCTCGCTTCAGTCTTTCCTCTTCTTGCACACAAAATGAAATAAGCTCATTTAGTGTCCATTTCTCCCTTTGACAATTANNGTGCAGGAAGGGAAAGTAAGACCAAATGTATGAGTAAGTCTTCCGACACCTCAAACTTAAGGGCCTTAAGTTTTGAAGCAATGTTGGACATTCCCATAATGTATTCCCTTATGTTTCCCTTGCCTTGATACCTGATGGAAATCAAGTTCTGTAACAGAGTACTTGTTTCCACCTTATCGCTCTTTGCAAAGCGTTTTTCCATCTCAGCAAAGAAAGCTTTGGCACTGTTTATCTCATATGAGATAGTACCCCTAAAGACTTCTGGAATGTCACGCTTAATAATCATCAGACTCATGCGATTAGAGCGATCCCACTTCTCATAATCCTTCCTCTCTTAAGAGGCACTGGATTCCGTAGGAGAAGGGGGTTGTTCTACCCTTAATGCATAGTCCAGATCCATGCAGATTTCCATGTTCTCTTTCCAGTCCTTAAAATTTTCTCCATTAAGGACCGGAACTGAATTTAAATTCGCAGATATAGAAGCAATTGATGTAGCTGAACAAAACAAAAGACAAAAATAAATAAATTATGCTCACAACTTAAAATTATCAATGTGCTTTAAATAATGGTATGTCCAAATCAAGATCCCTTGTGCTCCATTAATATCAAGTCTTTGGACAGTGATATTAACTGCAATTGGTACTCTTGTTGTAATGATCAAACATTTATAATAAGACATGTCAACTGATGAATCCCTCTTTGGATTGATCCATCAGTCACATGTATAAATAATTGAGAATTATAACATGTTTATCATCACAGGTGTGTATGATCTTCAGTCAAATATTAACTTTCTTTTGGGTCAGTCAATACTCGCATGAATAATCATACACACTTACATCCAATATTCCTCATGAGTTATATCCATGAAAGGGGTCACTTTGACGACATTTCACTTCAATTGGTTCACTTGAAATAACAGACAACTTAATGGACAACCAAATAACAATTGAAGTCAATACACAAAGATACCAAAGCCCCACAAATCTTATTATACTCTCGCTTGGGTGAGGTACTCTCGCTTGGGCTCAATAGAAGACAAAGCTTCTGTCTAGTTCTCGCTTGGGCGAGGAACCCTCACTTGGGCGAGATAAAAGACCATGCTTCTGTTCAATTCTCGCTTGAGCGAGAGCACAACGACAGAACACGAACATGGCGATTTCTTCATCGTTTTTTTCCGAAAAATCACCAAAAAAGTTCAAGAGAAACACCAGAAAAGACATTGATTCATTTCGAATCTATATAGACATATGGAAAAGCATGAATTTGTATCCTAATAAATTCAATTGCATAGATAAATCATCAAACCCTAAAGTAATCCAAATTTGGGGAAGAACAACAAGAAACCTAATTTCACACATGAATCAAATTAGGGTGGCTCTGATACCAATTGTAGGAGATCTATCCATCTTTAATCCTTAGATAGAATGCGAAAATCCTAATGATCATGGCTTTGTTCCTTTACCACAATGTTTATGCACATACATAAAACCAAATGGAACAACCATGATCCAGACCAAAGAATCCCAATTGATTTCATGGTGAAGAAGAAGAAGAGCATACCTTGATTAGCCATTTGGAATCTCGAAGGTATGAGGGTGTCATGATACCTTGTTGTTATGTATATCGTAAACATTGTTTGTGTATTCATTTATGTTCATTAAATTTTGTTGTTTTTCATATTGTTAGTTGTTGGGAACTTTCACACTAATATCTTTATTATTCAAAGTCCTCACATGTAAAGAATTACAAACAATTATGTAGAAACAAATATTTTGAACTGGAGTTTAATTTATTGAGATTCAACATTAAAAAAGTTAGTTATGTTGTTAAGATTTATTACTTTAAATTGTTCATTCACATTTATTCTTGCTTTTAAAATTATAATTATTTTGACTTACATGACTATTTGTTGTTTCAACTCATACAAGTGTTACAACTTTAATATTTATATTGTATTGTTAAACTAATACATGTTTATGTTTAACTAACAACTTGAGTCTTTTACTTAATTATAATTTTAAATATATTTTTCAACACCAACACGAAATGGCTCGTGCAAATGCACGGGTATACTGCTAGTTGCCATGCCATGATGAGGATCCTGATTGACCAAACCAATGCTCCTCACCATAGTTATAAAAACTGTACCGTACCGGCCGATTCAACCGGAAAACTGGTGAACCGGGCCCTTAACCGGTACGGTACAGGTGTTGAACCAGCCAAGTATCAAAACCGGTCAAAACCGGTGAACCGGCCGGTATTTTACTAAACCGGTTGGTTTATACATATATATATATATATTTTTAAAACTTAAAAACCCATTATAAGGTGACCCATCTTTCCAACTCTTCTTCAACACTTCAAGGCACATGCTTCCAAAGCATACTTAGATTACACATTTTGGTTCCTAACATTCGTGTGTAATCTCAGTGACATTTGTGTAATCTTGGAGTACTGTCTGAAGATATGATTTGGTAGAAAAATATAATATTCATATAAGATAACTTTGACTCCTTGATGTTAAATGTTAAAACTCTAAATTTATTTGTTTTATAGAGTGAGTTGTGAAGTTATGTCATTTATTTATATTTTGTGGTTGTTAA
>NC_032025.1:8455680-8473492 GCF_001865875.1 Lupinus angustifolius | reverse complement strand
TGTTAAGTGATACTTTTGGATTGATATATGTTTTTTAATTTAGACTTTGAATTTGTTAAAGACTTAAAGTTGTTTATTTATGTGAATTTTGAGTAGATTATAAATATGGATTATAAATTTGAGTATCTACCTATTTGAAATTTTTTTGTTATAGGTTTATATATATAAAAATATAAGTAGGTATGTCCGGTTTAACCGGCTTGCGGTTTAATTACTGAACTACTGGTTGAACCACTGTACCACTATACCTATACCCTGACCGGTTTGATAACCGATACGGTTTTAACAACACTGCTCCTCACTACCATAATGAAACTTAGCAATAGCAAGGTAACCAGAAATCCTTTTCTTATGTTCTCTAATCAGTTAAATTATTTTCGACATAAAATGATTCATTATTTTGTCATTCTTATATGCAGGAGAACACAGTAGAGATAAAAATCAATTACTTGGTTACACATGTGTTATTTTCATAACTATCACAAGGTAATTAATAACATTGATTAGAAAATAATAAAAGTTTACTAAAAGAATCTCCAACGTAAATAGAAGAGACCTTCAAATTATGACTTAAAATAGCTTTCCAACATATCACATGAAATTACAACTTGTTAAATCCTCTTTTCAACAACTATTACATAGGATATATTGGCTAAATCATAAATATATATGGTTTTTTTAAAGAACGTGTCCGCGTTATATCCTTTTAAAAACGCATATTGTTATATACTTTTAAAAACATATGTGCTATCTACAATATATTTCCTCATAAACAAATAATAACTAAGGCCGATGTTTCCTCAATAATCGAAATTTATCTATATATTTTAGATAAGACAATTAAGATCATTAAAATGCCATATAGTATTATTGACATATACAATCGTTGGAAATTATATGAATGAAAAGAGTGTGTTATTTTCGTAACTATCACAAGGTAATTAATAACATTGATTAGAAAATAAAAGTTTATTCAAAGAATGTGTAAAGTAAATAGGAGAGACCTTCAAATTATAAAATTAACTATTTTGAAATAGAATAACTTTCCAACATATCACATGAAAAGGGGAGTCATAAGGTGGTCTGATAGTGAAGAGAGAGGACGTAAATCATGATAGAAATAGGCCAAACCGCCTATTAGGGGTCTATTACCTGGCCTATAATAGGCTAGGTTAGGTCAAGTTTTTTTCACGATCAGGCCAGACTCAGACTTTCTAAAAATTCTATTTAACTTAACAGGTCAGGCTTTAGGCCACCTAACAGGCCTACTAAGCCTAACATGTCGGCCTCTTTAGTTATATTACATAAGAATGTTGAAATTATATTATTTTAATATAAGTAATATTATTATATATGTAATATTAATATAAAAATGTATATAAAAATATAATTTAATTATTAGAATTAGATGGACCTAAATAAAAATAAGTCTATAAGTCCCTTAAAATGTAGACATGATAGCCTATTTCATGAGCATATAGTATAATAGGCCTTTAAACATGCTAACAGGTGAGGTCAGGCTTTTAAACAGGCTAGGCCTCGACTTTGAATTTTTTTTAAACAGACTAACAAGACAGACTCAGGCTCCTATATGCTATATAGGTTGCGCCTGTTTAAGGCAAAGTCTGGTCTGACCTGACCTGTTTCCACCCTTAGATGTAAGGAACGAAGTGTAGGAGGTTGTAGGTTCGAGTCATAACATCAACAAAAAAATGAGTTATAAGGTGGTTCCATGGTGAGGGTGAAGGAGGTTGAGCGTGAAGTCTCACCCACAACAAAAATACTAATATACTAACAACTAAAATTAACAATTGTCAATAAAAAAACATATCACATGAAATTACAACTTGTTAAATTCTCTTTGTGGACAACTATTATATAGGATATATTGGCTAAATCATAAAGTTTATTTTCATGTATGATTTTTTTATTCCTCAAAAATATAGAATAAGGCAAAAAATATAAGTTCTATGTTATAATCATCTATCTAAATATTTTAGTTTCATATACAAAAATGAATATATAGGGCCAATAATTATAAAATTTGCTTCAATTGATTAAATTGTGGGACATAAGTGTGAATGCATATTTCTATCATCATTGTCCTTGATAATCTAGTATTTATATATGATTTGAAAGGACTAATGAAATTATTAAACTAGACATTTTACATGCATGACAAGTGTACAAAGAAGAAGTTATTTTTGTCAAATAAGATTACACAATATTCTATTTACTAAACTAGACACTCTACCAACAAGGTGTTGGTCTAGTGGTGTAAGGCTCTACTAGATCATAAGGATGACCAATTGTCAAGGGTTCGATTCCTAGGAGTGCCAGTTGTTGGGTGCAGTCACACCACCCGAAAGGGATTAGTTCCTTACCCAAAAAGGTGAAGGGATACTCTTGGTAGTACCAAAAAACTAGACACTCTACCACTTTTTCACATTATCTCTACTCAAACTACATAGTATTTCTCTATTTTTTCAATTTTTATTCAACAAATATCTCATCTTCAACTATCAAACCAACTCATTGGTATGATTTTATACTCTTTTCATTTTTCTTCATCCTTCCAGAACTATTTTTGCTGAATAAATCTATCATCTTCAACTGTCTATATATATATATATATATATATATATATATAGACAGTTGAAGATGATAGATTTATTCAGCAAAAATAGTTCTGGAAGGATGAAGAAAAATGAAAAGAGTATAAAATCATACCAATGAGTTGGTTTGATAGTTGAAGATGAGATATTTGTTGAATAAAAATTGAAAAAATAGAGAAATACTATGTAGTTTGAGTAGAGATAATGTGAAAAAGTGGTAGAGTGTCTAGTTTTTTGGTACTACCAAGAGTATCCCTTCACCTTTTTGGGTAAGGAACTAATCCAAATTAATAAACTCGACAATCTACATGTGTGACAAGTGTCCAAAGAAGAAAATATTTTTTGTCAAATAAAAGTACACACCATTCTCTCTACTAAACTAGACACTCTACCACTTTTGACATTCTCTCTACTCAAACTACACACTATTTCTCATTTTTTCAATTTTTATTCAACAAATCTCTCATCTTCAACTATCAAACCAACTCAATGGTATAATTTTATACTCTTTTCATTATATCTTCATCCTTCTTCAAACTATTTTTTTTTTCAATTTTTGCTCAATAAATCTATCATCTTCATCTGTCTATATATATATGAATTGAAAGAGTTAATGAAATTAATAAACTAGACACTCTACATGTGTGACAAGTGTCCAAAGAAGAAGATATTTTTTGTCAAATAAAATTACACACTGTTCTACTAAACTAGACACTCTACCATTTTTTTCACATTCTCTTTATTCAAACTACACACTTTTTCTCCCTTTCTCAATTTTTATTCAAAAAATCTCTCATCTTCGACTTGCAAACCAACTCAATGGTATGATATTTTCTACTCTTTTCATTTTTTCTTCATCCTTCACCGAACTATTTTTCCTTCTTTTTTTCAATTTTTGCTCAATAAATATATTATCTTCAACTGTCAAACCAACTAACAGGTATGATTTTATGATCTTTTTATTTTTACTTCATCATTCTTATAACTATTTCTCATTTTTTTCATTTTTTTTCAATTTCCGTTAAACAAATCTATCATCTTCAACTTTCAAGCCAACTCACAGGTATCATATTCCCATGTATTCTTGGATGAGATTTTCTGTTAGATCGGACAGTGCTCACAGCGCAAACTAGACGATCTCTAACAACCCCTCTTTGCAATTAGGATTAGTGAGAGGGATGCCCAGAAAGTGTTTGATATGACACCGTCCTAAAATGGACAGTTCTATGGGAACAGATAGATCATATATCATTGTGAGGAATAATTTTGGTGCGATCAAATCGGCTTGATATGGGAACTGTACTCTCGGTTATTTCCGAATAGTTATTGGGAGGATAAAGGAGTAAGGATGGTCGACTCATGCATCGCATTGTATACAAGATATTCTTCGATATTGATTCTAAATTCTCGAGTTTTATACTTCATTCATCGTTATTATATGTTTGTATGATCACATGATATATCTGTACTCATTTGTTGTCTTGGTGTATTATTTCGTGTAATTCCACGACGTCGATGACAAGTTTTTCATAGATGTTTTACTCCCTCTCTTTTCTTCAGGCATATTTGTACGCATGTTCAGATGGACCCATCAACACTGATCCGAGGTTATCGCCTCACTATGTCCCAGGAGGGGACATGGAGTGTTGAGGGTAATCGACACACTTACACAAGTCCTTGCGACCTGGAGCTGGATTGGGTAAGCAATGGCTTAGTTCTACATCTTCCACCTTACTACACAGTTCAGGAGGCATCATTCACTTTGCCCTACCGAAGACCTGCAACCGCCAGACTGTATATACCAGCTGAAGCTCGAGGCGTACCAAAAGCTGTTAGGACCTGGCCCCAAACAGGATTCTCATCATCAGGATCGACACCAAGAGAGACAGACGGGACTTGTATTTTTGTGTTTGTATTTCTTTTTTATGTTTTGTAGGATTTAGAAAGAAGAAGAAAAGAGAAAAAAAAACTCATTGTCAAAGAGAAAAAGAAGTCAAAATCAAGGTGCTCAAGCAGGTAGCTGAGCGTGGACCAAGCCACGCTAAGCTGACCTGGACACTAGCCTGACCTGGACGAAGCTGCTCAAGCAAGCAGCTGAGCGGACCTGCTTGGCCACTCAGCGTAGCACCAGACTAATCTTGACACAATCAGAACTCAAGCTTGGCACGGTCAGACACAAGCTTGGGACACGCGCAAGATGCTCAACAAGCAGCTCAGCGGTGACTCATGCGTGCTCAGCGGTGAACCAGACACCTGCCCAGGTTAGCAAGCACCAAGCCACGTCTCAGTCAGCACGGTCAAAGCTGCTCAACAAGCAGCTTAGCAGTGCTACAGGTGTGTTAAGCGGTGTGCACCCAGACTTGACTTAGCCATCAAGCAAACCATGAGGTCACCAATGACATCATTTTAAGTAGCCCACAATAGGATTTTCAGAGTACCTCACCATAGCTGGTCCCACAGCTCACAACTAGCTTTGGTGAGTGAAGCTTAAGGAGGTGACAAAGCTGCTTGATCAAGTGACCAAACCCATGCTGAAGGGTTTGGTCAGCTGCTGAGCGGTGCTAACAAGCAGCTCAGCGGCTCCAGGGAAATTTCTATAAATAGGAGGCATTTCATTTGAATCAAAGGACTTCAATACATCACACATCATTCACCATCTTGCCTTGAAATTCTTCTTCCCTGAAGTTCTCTCTTCTTGTTCTTAGTTCATAGGAGCTTTATTTAAGTAAGTTTTGTAATTTTAGTTTATAATTCAAGAGGAGAAAAGGAGAAGGCAAATGAGATGCAAAAATCAATTTTGTAATCTCATTTGGAACTCAAAGCATCCAATCCTTGGATGGATGGCTCATGCTCCTAACAATTTTTTTTTGAATGTGGTTATCTATTTATACTTCTTGTTTTATTCTAAAGTTTGAATTTCAATCATTCAAGTTGGTGATTTGGTTAATTTTATTTGTTTAAGAAATTCTTAATGCTCTTTTTAGATTGATCACCTAAAAACTGATTTCAAGTTATAAAAATTACTTGTCTCAAACACTTAACAAATAAACTAAGAAGTAGTTGTACTACTTAGTTTATTTGCCAGATTAAGCATGCTTTTCTTAAGATCTTATATTCATTACTACTTCAATATTAGAGTAGCCAAGATTGGGTGTGACAACCTAGTCTCTTGTGGACGTAATATTGTTTAGTAATAAATCTAAGTGATCATCATTCTTCCATTTTAGGACATACACTAAAATGAGGATTTTAGACCTTGGTGTTTGGAGTTAATCAAAGTAAAACATAAGAACTTGTCTAAGTAATTCAAATTCATAAGAAGTTGAGAAATATTTTTCTCATTCAAAATGATCTTATCTCCTCAAGAATTTGTTAATATTTAGTTTATTTTTCTTGTTAATTGTTTATAAGCAATTCAACTAAAATCAAAACCAAAATATGTTTAATCATTATTTGTGCATTGACATGTTCATATGATTCATTCTACTAGGCAATTCCTTGTGGTTCGACATAACCCTATACTATAATACAATGAAATCTTGAAAGAGGGGTAAATTGTAAAATAGTAGAGTGTTATCAATAAATTTATTTGTTGAAACACCTTTTAATATACAAAAGTGATGAAGCTAACTTACTAACTTTTATTTATTGTTATTTACATTCCGCCATTTATTATTCTTTAATACCAACCTTCCTTAAGGAAGAAGTTTGGTTTGTTAATAAAAGGAACCCGAAAGGGAGTAAATAAATAAAGGTCACTTAAATTTATTATTCTTTTGTTCTTTATTGATTTATTTGTTTCTAACAACTAACTATTCATCACTTTTGTACATTAGATACCATTAAACCGGTGTTGGAATTTATTACACAAAATCGAGATGGTATTCAAATGTACTTAATAATTATGTAATAGAGGATTTCTTCGAGGGAATAACTTACTTACATGATTATTAGAAGTAAATTGTAATTGGAATATTCTTGAAGCCATTATACCAGCATTGGAATTTATTTCAACAAAGTCGAGATGTCGAACAAAGAATAAAACCGCGTTCACTTACTTAATCAAATAAAAAGGAAACACACCAAAGAAGAGGAATTCCACTGTCAACAAATTGGCGCCGCTGCTGGGGACGATTTGTTAAGGGGGGAAAACCTCCTCTAAGAAAACCTTTCAACAAATTGGCGCCGTTGCCGGGGAATTTCTTTAATAATAGTACATTTCACATTTATATGTCATTCATCAAATAATTGTGCATAAATTTATTTTTTCTTTTGTACAACAAAATTTACTTTGTACAAAGATGTTAATTATGCGTTCTTTACATACTAATATCTTTTCTTTTGGAAATAGACAAAACGTTTCGTTTTGATCTCATTTTTCAGAAATGGACCAGCATGATGATTTACAACAAGAAAATGAGCAATTCATCAAAGAATTTCAACTCAAGCTCAATTCGGTCCATCAAAAACTTTGAGATCTACCTAAACAAATGGAACAAACCAACAAAGCTATGTTTCCAGATGGGTGGAAGCATTGGCAACACCCAAAGTTGATGCAAAAACTGTGGTAAAATTTTTGAAAAAGAATATTTTTACTCGTTTCGGCACACCAAGAGTATTGATAAGAGATGGGGGATCTCATTTCATAAATTCCCAATTAAAAAGAACCTTAGAATTTTATAATGTTATACACAAGGTAGTATCAACTTATCACCCACAAACAAACGGTCAAGCGGAGGTATCAAACAGAGAGTTAAAAATAATTTTGGAAAAAACAGTCTCTCCTTCAAGAAAAGACTGGTCACAAAAACTGGATGATACTCTCTAGGCCTATAGAACTGCATTCAAATCACCAATATGCAAAACTCCATATCAACTTGTTTATGGCAAAGCTTGCCATCTACCGGTTGAATTGGAGCATAAGGCCTTTTGGGCTCTCAAATTTCTAAACTTTGATTTGAAGGATGCAAATATTAAAAGAGATGATCAATTACATCAATTGGAAGAAATGCGGTTCCAAGCATACGAATCTTCAAGACTATATAAGGAAAAAACAAAGAAGTACCATGATTCCAAAATCAGAAATAATTTTTTTATCAAGGACAAAAAGTACTTCTATTCAACTCAAGGCTCAAAATACTTCCAGGAAAATTCATAACCAGATGGACAGGACCATTTGTCATCAACGAAATAAAAGAATATGGAGCAATTGAGCTAAAAGATCCCAAGACAAAAGCAACTTGGGTGGTAAATGGACAGAGATTAAAACCTTATTTGGGTGATGAGTCAGGTTTCATCATCAATGAGCAATCAAAATAATCTCGTCCAAAGTCTGACGTCAAGCTAATGACGTTAAAAGAGCGCTGACTAGGAGGCAACCCAGTATTTGGTAAATATTTACTTCCTTTATCATTGTCTTTTGTTAGTATTTTTATTTTTATTTAGAAAACAAAGCAATTTTTAAATCACATCAAGTAAAATCCCAAAAAAAAATTAAGGATTGAGGACAAGCCTTTATTTAAAAAGTGGGGACAAGGACTTGATGTAATTTAAAAATTTCTTATTTAGATTGTGTAAATATGTAAAATGTAAATTTCTTTGTTCAAAAACTCAAAAATTTTCAAAACCGAAAACAAAATGGCTAAACAAAATTTTTATCACATGATTAGAAAATTTTAAGCATACTTTAAATTAAGCTTTGAATGAGAAAAATGAGATATATGCTAAACTTTTGTGAAAAAATCATATAATGTCATAACTTGAATTTTTTGCAAATTGAAAATTCAATTTTATGTAACAAGATCTTTGCAAACATTTTTTTAAATCAATAAGTGTGAAACCAAACCAAGTGAGGGAGTGAGCCAAACACATGTGATAATCAAAGTGAGAATCAACATTTGATTTGTCTAATTAAACTTCTTTGAGTCTTTAAATCTCTTAATTGCATAAAAATGATAAGAAATGATCAAGGCATGTTCCTTCATTAGTTGAACCAAAGGCCAAAAAGTCCAAACCCAATTAAGATCATCCTTTGATAAGCCCCTTTGAGCCAAACAAAATTGGTGGACTTTGCTTCTTAAAAGAAAAAGAAAAACTCAATTTTCAAAAAAAAAAAAATTGAAAAAAAAAACAAAAAGAGATTGAGAAAAATAGAAGCCAAGGTTCAAAAGTTAAAGAGGTTGGGAAAACTAATGGAGAAAAGAAGAGTGAAGTGTTCCATAGAGAAAAAATTTCACAAATGCTCTCTTTTTAACTTAGCATTGAAAATCTAGAAAAACTATTATCCAAACCAAGCCTCATTACAACCAAAATAAAGACCTTACTGATCTTTGATTATTTATGCAATTTAAGAGAATATGTGAGACAAAGAACAAGTTCAAATTACTACAAACAAATGATTGGAAAATTGAGTGAAACACTTATCCTTCATAAAAGTTCCAATTTTGAACTTGTGTGCAAATAACACTTTTTGTATAGAAAAATATTTGCTTAGGTAAATTGTTACACATTTTTTATAAACAAAAGCATTTATTTCTTGTTTGAAGCATTATGTGTCAAAATTCACAAATCATGAAAAATCGCATTGCAATCAATTTTTGCATTCTTAGGAACATTTGAAATCATGTTGATCATCTTTAAACTTAGCCAAATGTGAATTCGGATAAGCTTTACCAAGGACAAACAAAGTTTTAAGTTGGGGGGAGATTGATAAGTGCCAAACATACCTAAATTTCATACACTTTTATGACACTTATCTTAAGCATAATTGAGAAAAACCAACTTAAAACAATACTTTTTGTATAAAATATCACAATCTTGTATATTTGTGTTTGTATATCTGTTTTATGTGTTTTGTAGGATTTAGAAAGAAGAAGAAAAGAGAAAAAAGACTCATGGTCAAAGAAAAAAAGACTTGGCCGCTCAACCTAGCACCAAACCAATCCTGACAAAGTCAGAACTCAAGCTTGGCACGGTCAGACACGAGCCTGGCACACGCCCAAGCTGCTCAACAAGCAGCTCAACGGTGACACGTGTGTGCGCAGCGGTGAACCAGACACCTGCCCAGGACTGCAAGTACCAAGCCACGTCTTAGTCAGCACGGTCAAAGCTGATCAACAAGCAGCTTAGCGGTGCCACAGGTGTGCTAAGTGGTGCACCCAGACTTGACTTAGCCATCATGCAAACCATGAAGTCACCAATGATATCACTTCAAGTAGCCCACCATAGGCTTTTCAGAGTAGCTCACCATAGCTGGTCCCATAGCTCACAACTAGCTTTGCTGAGTCAAGCTTAAGAAAGTGACAAAGCTGCTTGATTAAGTGACCAAACCCATGCTGAAGGGTTTGGTCAGCTGCTGAGTGGTGCTAACAAGCATCTCTATGGCTCCAAGGAAATTTCTATAAATAGGAGGCATTTCATTTGAATCAAAGGACTTCAATACATCATATATCATTCACCATCTTGCCTTGAAATTCTTCTTCCCTAAATTTCTCTCTTCTTGTTCTTAGTTCATATGAGCTTTATTTAAGTAAGTTTTGTAATTTTAGTTTATAATTCAAGAGGAGAAAAGGAGAAGGCAAATGAGATGCAAAAATCAATTTTGTAATCTCATTTGGAACTTAAAGCATCCAATCCTTGGATGGATGGCTCATGCTCCTAACAATTTCTTTTGAATGTGGTTATGTCTTTCTAGTTCTTCTTTTATTCTAAAGTTTGAATTTTAATCATTCACGTAGGTGCTTTAGTTAATTTTATTTGTTTGAGAAATTCTTAATGCTCTTTTTAGACTGATCCCCTAAAAACTGATTTCAAGTTATAAAAATTACTTGTCTCGAACACTTAACAATTAAACTAAGAAGTAATTGTACTACTTAGTTTATTTGCCAAGTTAAGCATGCTTTTCTTAAGATCTTATATTCATTACTACTTCAATATTACAATAGCCAAGATTAGGGTGTCACAACCTAATCTCTTTGGGGACGTATGTTTAGTAATAAATATAAGTGATCATCATTCTACAATTTTAGGGCATACACTAAAAGGAGGATTTTAGACCTTGGTGTTTGGAGTTAATCAAAGTAAAACATAAGAACTTGTCTAAGTAATTCAAATTCATAAGAAGTTGAGAAATATTTTCCTCATTCAAAATGATATTGTCTCCTCAAGAATTTGTTAATATTTAGTTTATGTTTCTTGTTAATTGTTTATTGTTAATTGTTTATATGCAATTCAACTCAAATCAAAACCAAAATATGTTTAACTCATTATTTGTGCATTGACATGTTCATATGATTCATTCTATTAGGCAATTCCTTGTGGTTCGACATAACCCTATAATATACTACAATTGAATCTTGAAAGATGTGTAAATTGTAAAATACTAATGTGTTATCAATAAATTTATTTGTTGAAACACCTTTTAATATACAAAAGTTATGAAGCTAACTTATTAACTTTTATTTATTGTTATTTACATTCCGCCATTTATTTATTCTTTAATACCAACATTCCTTAAGGAAGAAATTTGGTTTGTTAATATAAGGAACCCGAAATGGAGTAAATAAATAAAGGTCACTTAAATTTATTATTTTTTTGTTCTTTATTTAATTGTTTGTTTTTAACAACTAACTATTCATCACTTTTGTACATTAGATACTATTAAACCGGTGTTGGAATTTATTCCACAAAACCGAGAGGGTATTCAAAGGTACTTAATAATTATGTAATAGGGGATTTCTTCGATACCATTGTACTGGTGTTAGAATTTATTCTAACAAAGCCGAGATGGGGAAAGAAGGAATAACTTATTTACACGATTATTAGAAGTAAGTTGTAACTGGAATATTCTTGAAACCATTATACTGGCATTGGAATTTATTTCAACAAAGTCGAGATGGCGAACAAAGAATAAAACGAAGTTCACTTAATTAATCAAATAAAAAGGAAACACACCAAAGAAGAGGAATTGCGCTGTCAAGAAATTGGCGTCGCTGCCGGGGATGATTTGTTGAGGGGGGGGGGAACCTCCTCTAAGAAAACCTTTCAACAAAGACCTGCAACTGTCGGACTTTCTGTACCGACTTAAGCTCGAGGCGTACCAGAAGTTGTTAGGACCTGGCCCCAAACAGGATTCTCATCATCAGGATCGAAGCCAAGAGAGACAGATGGGGCCATGCCAATGGGGTACACCCCGGACCCCTCGATGGATTGGGGAGCGGATGAAGTGGGGGATGAGGAAGACAACGACAACTGTGTAGAGCTTATCTGCATAGAAGATTTAGTTGAGGTCATTGAGATCTCTTCGGCCTCGGAGGTGGAGAAGACCCTAGAGAGGCTTCAAGTGGACCTCCGATTTAGGAGGTTTGTCTTTTGTTTTGTTGTGATAGGAACCTGTGTGAGGTACTTTTTGTAATGCCAATGCCCCGACAATATTTTCTTTGTATTTTCAATTTTTTTTATTTGTGGTGATGATTAGATTTCGCACTGTAAACAATTCTGTATTTATTCAAGAATTTTATGAATGAGAAGTATTCAAAAAAATTCAGAAAAGAATTATGTTCATTTAATTATCTTCAATGTATTAAGAAATTTATTTCCACAAGGTTTGAAAATGTGATGTCTTGAAAATGGAATAAGGTAAAAGTGAAAATGATTTATAAGTTATAGGTTACATAAAAGAAAAAAAGGAAAGAAAAATTTAGCCATTATTTTATCCATTTTTCTAAGAGATTAAATATGAAATAATTTTTGGGCTATTACATAAAGTGGTATCAGAGCGGTTCAATCCTATATGGCCTAAGCATGACCTTACATGCTTTCTTGTGTGACTTTGTGTGATTGTTTGATTGTTTATTATCTCAGTTAGAAGATGTAAATGTTATGAACTTACGATTAGAGGATTAACTCATTCAAATCTGATGCACTCAGATTTCAAATGGTTGGACGTGGAACTACAAACTTGGACTTCAAGGATGCAATGATGGCAGCGATTCAGAGTGTGAATGCTAACTAGCATCAACTGAATCAACAACAACAACGACCACAACAACCCCAAGGACGTGCACTATGCAGGGGTTTGGACAAGTTCTGTCGTCGCAACCCACCTAAGTTTGAAGAGGGATTTGCACCAGATGTTGCTACCAACTGGATCCAAGAGTTGGAGAGGATTTTCCGGGAACTGATGTGCACCGAGGAGCAAAATGTCACCTATGCGACCTACATGCTGGCTAAAGAGGCTGAGAACTGGGGGGAGTTCACTCAATGCCAGATGGAGCACGAACAACAAGTTGTCAACTGGACAACTTTCAAGGATAAGTGTCTACATAAGTACTTTCAGATGGACATGAAGACAAAGAAAGAAATGGAATTTCTGTGTCTGCAGTAGAGGAACATGTCACTTGAGGAGTATGCTGCTGTATTTGAGGATTTGGCAAGGTATGCCCCACATTACAATCAAGTGGGTAATGAAAGGTCCAAGTGTGCCAAGTTTGAAGAAGGATTGAGGCACGACTTGAAGGTGATGTTTTCTCACCAACAAAGGCCAGATTTTCCAACTCTGGTCAAGAAATGCAGAATCTACGAGGAGAGTGTGAAGGCAAGGAATGTCGCACTCAAGAATGCTATTCCTCCGGGAAATTCCTACGGACCCAGAGGGATTTGGGTCAGAATCGTGGAAGGGGAAAGCCTTTCCACCATAATAAGAAACCATATGGATTTCCATCTAGAAATCAACAGAAATTAATCCGACCAAACAACAACAACCACAAGAACACCAACAACAACCAAGGTTTTCTAGCTGGGAACTCCAACAACAACTCACCACCTTGGTGCTCGAAGTGCTAAGGGAAAGCATTTCGGTGCCAACTGCCCTATTTGCTATCACTACAACCAACCGGTACACATCAAGCCGGTGTGCCCTAAGCTGAAGAAGGAAGGAGTGAATGTTGTTCGGGCGGCCAAACCTCAGGCCAAAGGAAGGGTATTCACCATGAGCGGAGTGGAGATCAAGGAGGATGAAGATCTCATTCAAGGTACATGTCTTGTTAATGAGATTTCCTTATCTATACTATTTGATTCGGGTGCGACCCATTCATTTATATCCCATGATGTTGTTAACCGATTAGAATTTCCTATAGTTCCCTTACCATATGATCTAGTTGTGTCAACACCCACAAACAAACATGTCATAGTCTCAACTGTATGTTCACAATGCCCCATAGTATTAGATAACAAAACTTTCCTAGTAGACCTGATATGTCTACCTTTATCCCAATTAGATATCATATTATTAATGGACTGGCTATCCAATAACCATGTACTCTTGAACTGTTTTAACAAAACGGTAGTCTTTAGCAACCCTAAGACCCAATAGAACCTCGTTATGAAACCAAAAGCACAACTACCAATCAAATGGAGAATTTCTTGAAGGAAGGAGCCCAAGTGTTCATGATGTTAGCATCGCTAGAGAAGAAAGAATGAGGAGAAATTCAAAGTATACCAGTGGTTCGGGACTTCTCTGAAGTCTTTCTGGATGATATTCCTGGTTTACCCCCAGTAAGGGAGATAGCGTTAGCTATTGATTTGGTTCCTGGAACTGGACCAATATCTATAGCTCCCTATAGGATGGCACCATTAGAGTTGATAGAGTTGAAGAAACAATTGGAGGATCTGCTGCATAAATAGTTCGTCAGACTGAGTGTTTCTCTGTGGGTGCTCCAGTTTTGTTTGTAAAGAAGAAGGACGGTAGTCTGAGGTTGTGTACCGACTACCGACAACTGAAAAATGCGACCATTAAGAACAAGTTCACGTTGCCAAGGATTGATGACTTGATGGACCAGCTGAGAGGAGCTACAGTAATTTTAAAGATCAATCTTCGACTGGGGTATCATCAAATATGCGTAAAGTCGGAAGACATTCCAAAAATAGCTTTTCGGACGCGTTATGGCCATTACGAATACCTCGTAATGCCATTTGGTGTGACCAATGCCCCTGCAGTATTCATGGATTACATGAACAGGATTTTTCATCCATACCTCAACACGTTTGTAGTCGTGTTTATCGATGATATCCTGATTTATTCAAAGAATCAAGATGAACATGTCGAACATATGTGAGTGCTATTGCAGATTTTGAAGGACAATCAACTCTATGCCAAACTTTCAAAGTGTGAGTTTTGGCTAGAGTCGGTAAATTTTCTTGGTCATGTAATCTCGGAAGGAGGAATAGTTGTGGATCCTGCAAAAGTGGAGACGGTAATGGAATGGAATTCTCCAAAGTCGGTGACAGAGATCAGAAGCTTTCTCGGATTAGCGGGGCACTACAAGAAATTCATTGAAGGATTTTCAAAGTTAGCCTTGCCGCTAACTACACTAACGAGGAAGGACAAACCTTTTGTCTGGATGACAAAGTGCAAATCAAGTTTTCAAGAGTTGGAGGAGAGGTTGAACACAGCGCCAGTATTAGTCTTGCCAGATCCAAACGAAAACTACAATGTATATTGTGACGTGTCAAAGCAAGGATTAGGTTGCATGTTGATGCAACAAAGGAAAGTAGTGGCTTATGTGTCAAGGTAGTTAAAGACACATGATCAAAACTACCCAACACACGATCTGGAACTAGCTGCAATCGTGTTTTCCCTCAAGGTGTGGAGACACCATCTGTATGGTGTGAGATTCGAAGTTTTCAGCGACCACAAGAGTCTGAAGTACCTTTTCGACCAGAAGGAACTGAACATGCGAAAAAGACGATGGATGGAATTCATCAAGGACTACGATTTTGATCTTCAATACCACCCCGGAAATGCTAACATGGTGGTTGATGCATTGAGTAGGAAGTCTTTGCACATTTCAACCATGATGGTTAGTGAAATGAAGCTGATGGAGGAGTTCAGGGATTTGAATTTAGTGGTTCAAGTAGGACCTAAAAGTTTGATTTTAGGCATGCTTACAGTAACAAATGAGTTTTTGGAACAACTGAAGGGTTGGCAAGGTTCGGATCCAGAACTACATGAAAATAGAGTCTTGTTAGTTGAACGGAAAGCTTCGGAATTTCAGGTAGGAATCGATGGAATACTCAAATGCAAGAATTGAGGCTGTGTGCCAAGAGATCACGATTTAAGAATGGAAATCTTCTACGAAGCTCATAAAAGCAAGCTAAGTATTCATCCAGGAGCTACCAAGATGTATCAAGACCTGAAGAAGATGTTTTGGTGGTCCGGTATGAAGAAAGATGTAGCGGAGTATGTCTCCTATTGCTTAGTGTGCCAGAAAGCAAAAATTGAGCACAAGCGACCCTCTGGAGAACTTCAACCCTTGGATACCCCTGTATGGAAATGGGATGGCATTTCAATGGACTTCGTGGGCGGTTTTCCACGAACTCAAAAGGGTTATGACATTGTTTGGGTAATTGTGGATCATTTGACGAAGACGGCTCACTTTCTACCAATCAACATAAAGTACTCTCTGGAGAGACTGGCGAAGTTTTACATTAAAGAAATAGTCTGATTGCATGGTATTCCTACAAATATCATCTCGGATAGAGACTCGCGCTTCATCTTGAAGTTTTAGAATGATTTACAAACAACTTTGGGAACCAATTGAGTATGAGTTCAGCCTACCATCTGTAGACTGATGGTCAATCGGAAAGGACTATCCAATCATTGGAGGATCTTCTCAGAGCTTGCATAATGGAGAATTCAGGAAGTTGGGCTGACTATCTACATTTAGTCGAGTTCACCTAGAACAATAGTTTTCACTCTAGTATCGGCATGGCGCCATATGAAGCTCTCTATGGCAAAAAGTGTAGAACACGCCTATGTTTGTTTGAGGCAGGAGAGAATCTAGTATTAGGACCCGATGTAGTTCAACAGGCGAATGAGAAAATAAGGATGATAAGGGAAAACATGAAGACGGCATAGAGTAGATAGAAGAGTTATTATGACAGAAGAAGGACCCCCTGAGTTTTGAAGAAGGAGATCATGTATTTATGAGGATGGTTCCAACAATTGGCATTGGCAGAGTGCTGAAATCCCGTAAGCTTACCCCTAGGTTCATAGGACCATACCAAATCATTAAAAAAATCGGACCAGTAGCTTATCAAATAGCCTTGCCACCTTTGCTGTCAAACCTACATAATGTCTTCCATGTGTCTCAACTCATAAAATACATTAGTGACCCGTCGCATGTTATTGAACCTGACTCAATTCAGTTAAAGGATAATCTCACTTTTGAGACTTTGCCATTGAGAATTGTCGATCAGAGTGTGAAGACTCTGCGAAGCAAAGAAATCGCCTTAGTTAAGGTAATTTGGAGCTAGATGAATGGAGAAGATGCTACTTGGGAGGTTGAAAGTGGCATGAAGGAATCATTCCCCGTCTGTTTTCTTAGAAGGTATATTTAATTTTCGAGGACGAAAATTTTAGAAGTTGGGGAGGATTGTAACACCGCATTTTTCAGAGCACTTTTAATTAAGTAATTAGTATTAATGGATTAATTATAGAAATTAATCATTAATATTTTAGGCTAAACCTCATTTGAGTTTTAGTCTTGTATTATGATTTTTTTGCTTGCCCTATTTTTTCAAGATTTTTGCAGAATAAAAGTTTCCGAGATGATTTTGGGTCGTTTTATCGAGTTTTCGCCTAGTTATTGAGTTCCATAACTAGGAATCGAATTCCGATTTTGCCATTAGCTTTGAAATATTATTTCTAGTCAAAATAGACACCAGATTTGTCCTTAAATCATCTTTAGATATTTTTCACCTCGAAATTCAAGTTTCGATGTTTCGGGCAAATGTCCTAAATCGGGAGATTGTATATTTCCGGACGAAATTATCCGAAAATTTTCGGACACGACGTTTATCGGGAAATTACATCATACCAATAAAGTTGGAAGTCATCATTTCATGAGTCACTTACTTGTTACACAAGTAATGCAAAAGCTTCCAAAATCCCCTAAATCAGTCAACAAATCCTCTCACTCCACCACCGTTAGACACATCACCTATGCTAGTCTAAATCTACTTACTTTGCATTAAATTTTCTGATTTGATAAGGATGAGGCTCTCCTATAAATACTTCACCCCATTCTCTCATTTTTACCCTAAATTCCCTATACAAACTAAGGTAGTCTTTTATTTTCTCTTCTTCATCTTCTTCTCATACTTCATAGAAAGTTATGAGCTTTTATTATGTTGTTCAT
>NC_032025.1:8448555-8455580 GCF_001865875.1 Lupinus angustifolius | reverse complement strand
TTTTTCCTAAAAAATTAGGAGGTGTTAAGATGTTCATGAATATTTGTTTGAGTAGTATACTTGAAATAATGAAATTTACCTAAAAGTCTTGACTTTATAAGCTTAAAGTGTTATGATGTCTTAGATGGTAAAATGATTTAAAAATGTTGAATCTTAGTTAAGTGAACTTACTTAAAAATGGTAAGATTTACTTAAAAAATATTGATTTAAAAGTATTGATTTTGTTTAAATTGACTTAATTTAAAAATGATAAGTCTAGCTTAATGATCTTATTTTGCATGTCTATAAAGATTTTGTCTAAGGAATGACTTGGTATTTAAGGGTGTCTTTACGACCCACCTCTCTTTCCTGATAACTAGCCTGGTGTATATCCATGGATTACGATATAATTCCGCTATAAGTTTTATTGAAAATCTTACTTTAAAAAGTGTTATTTGATTGTAAGACTTTCAATGACAAATGATGATTCAAGGATATTCAACCTTGAATCGGATGGACGAAAGCAATTAAATTCATTTTAAATCGGAAGTTTTATCTTCGCGTAAAAAGTTATTTCGTAAGTATAATAATTATCGGCAGGTAACTAATTAACGTTATTTTGGCATAATGAAGAGTTCGAGAGGAGATCGGATCAAGTAAGCTCACCTGCAAACAGAGAACCTAACGACCCGACACACTTAAGTACAATAATATTTCTTATACTGATTTATGTTATGTTTATTTATGCAAATACCATGTTTACTGTTGAATTGTAATGTTTGAATGATTATTATGAGAATGATATGTATGTGATAATTGTTAAATTCAAGGTTTAAAAACATGTCATATAAATGAGAAATATTTTCCTTTAGAAAAGTAATTAAAATGGTATTCAGGCTCTTCTCGCTTGAGCGAGACAGTTGTCGCTTGAGTGAGATGTGTCTAGAGAAAACGAGTGTTTTAGTTCGGGGCGAGACAGCTCTCGCTTGAGCTAAAATAGGCACCAAGAGAACTGATTGTTTTCTCGCTTAAGCGAGACAACTCTCGCTTAGGCCACAAATGCCTCAAAATTGGATGTGCCCTCGCTTGAGCGAGAGGGCTCCATACAGACATGACTTCTTTTTAAGTCGTCTGAACGATAACTCTCATACATACGAGAGCCTAATGGCATGTTTGCCATCAAGAAGTTGTAAAGGTAAATAACTATATGAAATTCTTGAAAGTAATAAAAGTAAGGAATTGCTTTGATAAATGCGAGGCCCGAGGGTGTGATATTATGCCGACGCAGCGAGATCGTTTGATTGTAAGAGGCTTGGCTAGAGGAGTCGTTCAGAATGATTCAGCGATGGTTCGCAATGGTGCTGAGAAGTATTATGTTGTGCCCATGCAGTGAGATCGTATGACCGTAAGAGGCTTGGCTTGAGAGCCGTCCAGGATAATTCAGTGATGATTCATAGTAGTGCCAAAATTATTCTCTTTTTGTTTATATGTTAAGATAGGGACCCACTAGAAGCATTCCCAATGGGAGATGTCTTAGCATGGGAAGATCGCTAGAAAAGATGGATTAACAGACATAATTTACTAATTTCGGTTAGGGTGCATATCCATGGTAAAAAATGAAGTAGTGGAGAGGAAATGTACGGGAGATGAATGAGCCCCAAAATGTTGAGATGGACGACGTTGATGGCAGTGATTCTTCAGCAAATTCTTGAGGGAGAGTCTAGGTGAGACGAGTCCTATGTATTCCTGGATGAGGTATTATGTTGGATCACACAGTGCTCACAGCGCAAACTAGACGATCTTTAACAACCCCTCTTTGCAATTAGGATTGATGAGAGGGATGCCTAGAATTTGTTTGATATGACACCGTCCTGAAATGGACAATTGTGTTGTAACAGATCGATCATATATCCTTGCAAGGAATAATTTTGGTGCGATCAAATCGGCTTGTTATGGGAACTGTACACTCGGTTATTTACGAATAGTTATTGGGAGGATAAAGGAGTAAGGATGGTGGACTCATGCATCACATTGCATACATGATATTCTTCGATATTGATTCTGAATTCTCGAGTTTTATACTTCATTCATCGTTATTATATGCTTGTATGATCACATGATATATCTATACTCGCGTGTTGTCTTGGTGTATTATTCTGTGTAATTCCACGATGTCGATGACAAGTTTTTCATAGATGTTTACTCCCTCTCTTTTCTTCATGTGTATTTGTACGTATGTTCAGATGGACCCATCACCACTGATCCGAGGTTATCGCTTCACTATGTCTCAGGAGGGGACATGGAGTGTTGAGGGTAACCCACACACTTACATAGGTCCTTGCAACCTGGAGCTAGATGGGGTAAGTAATGGCTCAGTTCTACATCTTCCACCTTACTACGCAGTTCGAGAGGCATGATTCACTTTTCCCGCCCGAAGACTTGCAACCGCCAGACTTTTTGTACCGGCTGAAGCTCGAGGCATAGCAGAAGTTGTTAGGACCTGTCCCCAAACAGGATTCTCATCATCAGGATCGGCGCCAAGAGAGACAGACGGGACCATGCCAAGGGGGTTCACCTTTGACCCCTCGATGGATTGGGGAGCGGATGAAGTGGAGGAGGAGGTAGACAACAGCGACTGTGCATAGCTTATTTGCATAGAAGATTCAGTTGAGGTCAATGAGATCTCTTCTGACTCGGAGGTGGAGGAAGACCCTAGCGAGGCTTCTAGTGCACCTCTGGTTTAGGAGGTTTCTTTTTTTTTTTGTGTGATAGGAACCTGTGTGAGGTACTTTTTATAATGTCAATGCCCCGACATTATTTTCTTTGTATTTTCAGTTTTTTTATTTGTGGTGATGATTAGATTTCGCCATGTAAACAATTCTATATTTATTCAAGAATTTTATGAATGAGAAATATTCATAAAAGAATTGTGTTCATTTAATTATCTTCAATGTATTAAGAATTTTATTTCCGCAAGGTTTGAAAACGTGACGTCTTGAAAATGGAATAAGGTAAAAGTGAAAATGATTTGAAAGTTATAGGTTACATAAAATAAAAAGAAAAGAGAGAAAAACTTACCCATTTTTTTCCCATTTTTCTAAGAGATTAAATATTTTAAATATGAAATGATTATCGGGACGTTACATTTAATGGATTATGAATTCTGTTAATCGACTAACAGAATCACATTTTCAACAGAAAATTTAAAAACTGAAAACAATTATTTTCAACAACTCGTTAATCGATTAAATGGGTACTTAATCGATTAACTAGGACTTTAGATAATTTTCTATTTAAACTGAAATCTCAACATATGTGGCATAAGAATCCATACATTTTTACATCATTTTCTCTGCATATTTTCGAGTTACTCACTTTCATATCTAGCAAAAAATATTGCATGTTGCATTAGGAGAAAGATTAGATCATGCTATGGCTTTAAGTTTCATATTCATATTGCATGTTCTTTGAAAATCTTTCTTGCATCATTCTTGTGTTTCTTGGAAAGAAAAGAGATAGTTTTTAATGATTGCATAATTTCATAAACCTCATGCATGTACATTCATATTAGACTAGGAAGTCTTGTCAGTTCTTGCTTAGGTTTTAGTCTTTGATCTTTATTGTAAAATTTGAGTATTAAGTACTCATTCATAACTCAAAGAATTGTAATTCAAGGATTATGAAAATCCTAGCCGCGGTTAGGTAAGGTGTTCTTCACAAAGATTTGGAGGTCTTGGGATAAAGAACGATACCTTGGCTAAGGCCGAATCGCGGTAAGAAAGGTTTTCTTGGGAAGTGATTTTAGGAAAGGCCAAACCAAGGGTGATGAAGTTCTTTGGGTTCCCAGAAAGGAGCATCTGAGTCTTGTAATTGGAAGCGTGTATGTAACTATACATTATGTTCTATAGTGAAGAAGGAAATCTCCCAAGATCAGAAGGGGAGGCCTAGATGCAGTTTTGTAGTAAACCGCAAAACAAATCAGGATAAAATCCTTGCGCAATCTTTTCTATCCCTTTATCTTTTACATTTCAAGTTGTAATATTGCATGATATAACATGATAGTTTGTATATTGGTTGTGTGCTATGACTAGTTTAATTATGTGTAAAAATATATGTTATATCATTGCCTGATTTCTCGTAACCTACCTTGCAAAAGAGTTGTTAAACAAGATTTTCTGCATTCTGGGTGCAAAAACCCAAAAAGTGAAACTTGATTAATTGATTAACTGGCCATTTTTCAACAAGTGTACAAAAACCCAAAACGCGGAACTTGAGCTCCACTACACCTATTCAACCCCCCTTCTAGGTGTGTTCTGTCACTGATACCTAACAAGTGGTATCAGAGCTAGTATGATGTGCTAGCTCAACCGCATACGCATGATCCGAAAGGGACTACATATGGGCTCTACTAACCCATTTGGCGTTGATGGCGCATCCATTAACCGCCCTCCCGTATTCAGTGGCGATGGTTATGCATATTGGAAGGTTCGTATGAGAATCTATATCTAGGAAGTTGACACAGACATTTCGGATTCTGTTGTCAATGGTCCATACATTCCACTTCATATGGTGGATGGCGAGTCTAAAGAAAAGCCTAAAGGCTTATGGACATATATTGAGAAAAGAAAGGTCCAACATGACCTTAAGGCCAAGAACATCATTACTTTGGCCTTATCTTTTGACGAACTATTTAGAGTCTCGTAGTTCCTTAATGCAAAAGAAATGTGGGATACTTTGCAAGTTACCCATGAAGGCATAAGTGAAGTTAAGCGTGCTAGACTAAATACGCTTACGCATGAGTACGAGTTATTTCGAATGCTTCCTAATGAATCTATATGTAATATCCAAAAACGTTTTACTCATGTTGTAAATCATTTGGTCGCCCTTGATAAAACTTTTACTAATGGTGATTTGTCTAACAAAGTTTTGCGGTGTCTTGACAAGAGATGGTAACCAAAGGTAACCGCGATAATGGAATCAAAGAACTTAGACAACATGCCATTAGCTACTCTGTTTGGGAAACTCCAAGAACATGAAATGGAGTTAGGGCGCTTGACACTGAATGACGAGTAAGACAAGAACCAAATCTCACTCAAGGCTACAAGATTTCAAGATTTCTGATTCCGATGAAGACTTGACTCTCCTATTTGAAAAATTCAAGAAGTATCTCAAGAAGAAAGGAGGGATCAAGAATCTCAAGAAACAAGCCAATAACTCGACCAAGAAAAGCAAGATTCCCAAAGAAGGCTTCACTTGCTATGAGTGTGGAAAATCGGGCCGCATGAAGCATCAGTGCCCGAGCTACCTCAAGAAAGTCGAGAACAATAAGAGCAAGTCTCAAATGTCCAAGCCAAAGGAGCATACATTGTTTGGGACGACTCCGGGAAAGATTCGACTTCAAGCTCATCCGATGAGGATGAAAATACAAAGGTATGCCTTATGGCACAAGTGCATGAGAAGTGCACATCTAATGATGAAGATGATGATATTGAGGTACATTCCTATACTTCATCATGCTCTAATGACTCTCCTCCATACGATGAATCATATGCAGCTTATGTCAAAATGCATGAGGAATTAAAGAAAATTGTTAAAGTAAATATAGATAGAAAAAGAGTTATCTCCTTGCATGAAAAGAAAATAATTGAAATGCAAAAGGAATTAGATGAACTTAAACTTGAAAATGAAACTCTTGATCTTATCTATGCATGTGCCTCATGTGATTTCTCTACTTCTAAATTAGATCAACCCACTATATGTGATACTTGTGAGAATTTAAATGCTGAAAATTTTGTTTTGAAACAAAAACTTTCAAAGCTTACATATAGTTAAGAAAACCTTAACACATTGCTTGCTAATACAATAAACGTTGGTAACTGATCTGGAATTGGATATAAACCTGAACCTAAGAAAAGACCATGTAGAAATCTAGTAGTTCATATGCATAAGAAGTTAAATAATAACATGCCTACTTGTTTCTATTGTGATACACATGGTCACACATGTACTACATGCTTTATTAGAAAATTTGGCGTGCCAAGTGGCATATATGTTTGGGTAAATAAGGGGCAAGATCCCTTAGTTACTAACAAGAAGGGACCCACAATAACTTGGGTACCTGAAAGAGATAAGTGAATTATGTTTGTAGGTGTACTAAAGGGCATTTGAGCATCAAGGGATAAATCAACAAAAGATGTTCTAGGCACAAGGTTGGTGAGTAGATCAAGGTAAGTTTGACCTATCACCAAAGGGTAAGTAAGTTAAGTCTACTAACAAGGTTACAAAATTAATTCTTGATATTGAGTACACTTGAACTAAAAAGTATATGTTATTGTTATACTCAATTCATAACATGTGATATCATAGTAAGTGATATCAAATGCTTTAAAACGCTCTAACCTAAGTGTTATCAAATGCTTTAAAATGGTTTAACAAGTTGTAAAACTATCAACTTTCTATCATTAATCGATTAACCTTCAGTCTAATCCATTAAATGAGTTCCAGTAGCTAAAGCTTTTTGAATTAAATCATTTTAATCGATTAAATTTTTTTGTTAATCGATTACTTGGGCTCAATTTTTTTCCAGAAATTCAATTTTTGTTGTTTTGTGGCTTACGTCTGTATTTTTGAGTCAAGTACATTTCATGGTTATGGTTGTACCTTCTTTTAGTATTTTGTAACTATGATGAACCTTGCTAATTATGTTAAATGGAATTTGTTTTTGCGTGAATCTTGAACATGTCTTAATTGTGTATCTTAATTGAATGATTGAAATATGTTTTAAAATGAAAATATCCAACAAGTGCTAACAAGTGGCGTAAATATATGTTTAATCATTCCATGTCTAATTTGTTTATAAAATAGATATGTCAAGCAAAATTTGTCAATATTCAGTTTTAGAGTCAGATATCAGTGCATTTGTTTAAGCTTCTCAAACTGGTTATTGATTATGCTAATAATTAATCAATCAATTACAGTTTTTCAAAATAAATTGCTATATCTCTTCTTACTTTTGACTATGTTAATTAGTTGTTCTTTTTTATAAT
>NC_032025.1:8448154-8448455 GCF_001865875.1 Lupinus angustifolius | reverse complement strand
ACTTCTCTAAGTAATAAAGGGGGAGAAGATAAAAGGGAGAACAATGAAAGGGGGAGCAGCGCACTTTGAATGTCAAATACACAACCTGAACCTGATCTCTCAACATTGATCATATCATCAATCTTTTCATCAAAGAAAGATTTGGTGTGGAGTCTGTCATGGAGTTTGTCATCATCAAAAAGGGGAAGATTGAAAGTGAAGTGCACCATTGGAGATTGATCTATATTTTGATGAAGACAAACATGAAGACCAACATGAAGACAAGCTTGAAGATCATTCAACAAACAACATGCCGAGGACT
>NC_032025.1:8427460-8448054 GCF_001865875.1 Lupinus angustifolius | reverse complement strand
ACTAAAATGAGACATCATCTAGAAATATATGATAATTAGTTTCATGTATTTAAATACATTGATTTTGTGCATTAAAGGTATTATATTTAGAAATCATGTATTGCATGAGCATATATCATATAGGTAGTTCGTCATGCATTAACAAGCTGATTTTACACTGTTTAATGGATTATGAATTCTTTTAATCCATTAACTAACACTGTTTAATTGATTATGAATAGTGTTAATCAATTAACAGAATCACAGTTTCAACATAAAATTGAAAAACTGAAAACAGTTATTTTCAACAACCCGTTAATCGAATAAATGGGTACTTAATCGATTAACTGAGACTTTAGACAGTTTTCTATTTAAACTGAAATCTCAGCATATGTGGCATAAGAATCCATACATTTTTACATCATTTTCTCTGCATATTTTCGAGTTACTCACTGTCATATCTAGGAGAAAATATTGCATGTTGCATTAGGAATTAGATCATGCTAAGGCTTTAAGTTTCATATTCATATTGCATGTTCTTTGAAAATATTTCTTGCATCATTCTTGTGTTTCTTGGAAAGAAAAGAGATAGTTTTTAATGAGTGCATAATTTCAGAAACCACATGCATGTACGTTCATATTAGACTAGGAAATCTTGTGAGTTCTTGCTTAGGTTTTAGTCTTTGATCTTTATTGTAAAATTCGAGTATTAAGTACTCATTTATAACTCAAAGCATTGTAATTCAAGGATTAGGAAAATCCTAACTACGGTTAGGTAAGATATTCTTCACAAAGATTTGGAGGTATTGGGATAAAGAACGATACCTTGGCTGGGGCCGAATCGTTGTAAGAAAGGTTTTCTTGGGAGGCCATTTTAGAAAAGGTCAAACCAAGGGTGACAAAGTTCTTTGGGTTCCAAGAAAGGAGCATTCGAGTCTTGTAATTGGAAGCATGCATGTAACTATACATTGTGTTCTATAATGAAGAAGAAAATCTCTCAAGATCAAAAGGGAGGCCTAGATGTAGTTTTGTAGTGGACCGCAAAACGAACCAGGATAAAATATTTGCGCAATCTTTTCTATCCCTTTCTCTTTTACATTTCAAGTTGTAATATTGCATGATTTAACATGATAATTTGTATAATGGTTCTATGCTATAACTAGTTTAATTATGTGTAAAAATGTTTGTTATATCATTGCTTGATTTCTCGTAATCTGTCTTGCAAGAGAGCTGTTAAACAAGATTTTATGCATTCTATTTTTACGGTATTTAATCAATTATGAACAGTGCTTAATCGATTAACTTGATATTTTTCAGCAAGTGTGCAAAAACCCAAAAAATGGAACTTAAGCTCTGCTACACCTATTCAACCCTCCTTCTAAGTGTATTCTGTCATTGATATCTAACATATTTATCATTCCTCCACGTTTAATTTATCTACCTCTTTACTTTTTCACATTTTTATTCATATAAATTTATGCATGTACAGTTTTTAGTATAAATAATGAATTCTCAGGTTAGGATGGTTATTTGGCCTACACTTTATAAGCAAAATTTAATAGACATGATTGCTCTTGAATGTCTTCTATTTTGTTTTATAAAATTAAACAATTGTTTGTTACACCTTAGAAGACAAAATTATTAAGTATGAATGTCTTTTATTCCATTTTTGTAACAATTAATGAGTTGTTTCCCTATATTTAATTGCATTGAAATCATTCATACTCCTCCATTCTACATACCTAAGAGGAAGGGAGAAAATTTGGGAATGAAACATTTTTATACTATTATACTATTAAACAACATAAAAAATTTCCTTATAGCAATTAGTTTTTCCCATTATAAAACTCGGCTCAAATCGACTGGTTCATCCACTTTAACCGTCAACCAGACATCCTACTGGTCTGAGTCTCTAATCTACCTGGTTTTATATAAATTGGATTGACCCGATTCGACTCGATCGATTCAAACCTAAAATCGGCGACTCAGATATTCAGACTACTTAGACGGTCCAAGTGAATCAACATAATATTTTTTTTTAAACAACCAAAACAACATCGTTTCAAGATGAAAAAAAAACTTTTAACTTATTTGTAATTATATTTGTCATTTGTTAACTTATATTATAACAAATGTTTTGTTTTTTAATTAAATTTTAAACTCATCGTAAACGCTCAAATTCATTCGGCCTATATTTAAAAACACAAAAAAATTAGAAATAATTTAATCACAAAAAATTTAGAAGTCACGGAACATCTTCTAATTATAATCATTGTTTAATTATTTACCGAGGACTTGTTAGAAGTTTAATTGCCCGTTTCGTTTTTATAATATTAAATTATTGATCCGTTTTTGTTTTAAAATGAATAAACATTATATTTTCTTATAACATATTAGCTGTTACTAAGTAATAAAAAAGAAAGAGGAACAGTAAAAAACTGAGAAGAAGTAAAACCAAAACCCACGTCTTCCATATCCATCATTTTTATTAACTTATTAATTATTATTACTCCATTCTCTGTGATTTCCTTTAACTTCAGATCCAAATTTTATTACTCTTAAAAACCAACATTTTCTTTTCATTATGATCTCAATTTCTTTATTCTAACACCAAGAAGCGTTGTTGAAGTGGTAAATGTTTTATTCTAATATCAGTAAGAAGATACTTGTGGAAACCAAAAAAAATTTCTTTATTCTAATGCATTTTTTACTTTGCATTATGGACCCTCGTTCATTGTTTCAACTTCTTCTTAACGCCCCTTCACCTCTCATTATGTAACTCTTAAGCTCACTCCTACCTTCAAACCCTTCCATATACACAGAATGCTGTTTGTGAAGGCTAGAGATTGAAGCCAAAAAAAAGGAAGAGGGATGAGAGAAGATGAAAGCAAAAAAGGATCCCCTCTTATTATTTCTCTCTAAGAGGAGGAACACATAAGTCATAAACCCAATTAAGTTGACTTTCTTCAGTATCTCCCTCTTCTATTAGAACCTCCTGGATTAAAATCACTACTCTCATTTGGAATAGCTTAACCAAATCATCTTGGACTTGCAATCTTGTTCCAACATTTTCACTTTCCAAATCTCATTAATTTCCTTACTTGGGAATTTCTTTCAAAAGTACAAGCCTAGAATATATAACTATTGGAATGGAGAATAAAGAAATGGTGATGGCACTGATGGGTATTGCTTTGGGGAAATTCACGTAGAAGATTAAGCTTTCTCCAAAGTGAGCACCAAGAGACTCTCCTCCAAGGCTTTCAAACTTGGTGGTTATAGATGGTAAGGATTCTGCACCCTACTCAAAATTTTGATGCTCAAACCAGCCTCCCTTAATGCCACCATACGAGACTCTAGATCTATATGCAGTTATATACCCTCCTATGAGTGTCTATGTGTTGTGACATACACACGGTATGCAGGAAAAGAAAGAGGAAAAGATTGAAGAAGATTAAAGAAGAAGATAATAGATTTTTTAGCGTAATGGTAGAAGAATGTGTATTTTCTGTTATTGATCAAAATGCAAAATAACAGACTTAAATAACACAAACTTCTACCGGTGGAAGTTTCCCCATTGTAATTACATTATTTCTAACACTCCTCCTTAATTCAGCATTCATAACCCATTTCTTACACCTATCTTCATTCTCAAACACTCAAACCTTTCTTTCTTCAAAGATTTGTTTAGTGCATCTGCCAATTAATCTTTTGAAGTGTAATAATTCAGCTTCACTCTTCCTTCACTTGATTTCTATTGTAGTAAAATCTAGTCTCTATGTACTTCTTCCATGAGCAACAAGATTCAATACCAAATTTATTGTTGATTTATTGTCTATCACTATGTTCATCCTATAAGTGATGATTTAAGTGAATCCTTGAAGTATATTTACAACTTGTATGTTCAATACATTGTCAAGAATCCACTATATAGACCAGGATCTCCTATTAGGTAAAGGAAGTTATACTTACCAATAAATATGTCCATTTACCAAGGCAATAATGACATACTTGTCCTGTTTATGTGGTCGCCTCATATTCTCAAATTATGGTTTTTTTTGTAACTCATGAGCATTCCCATCACTGATTGGCCTCCTTCTAGAGCTTTAACACATATGGTTCTCTTAACCCCAAGGACTTGCACTATAGTGATGATGCCCAACATGTGGTAGTGGTTGGTATACTATCATTGGCTTAAATCCTAATCTTGTCAATTCCTGAGGCTGGGCCTCTAGGAATATCACGTGAATCCTCAATCCCACAATTCCAATGTATATCGAGCATTTGCTTTGGTCGAATATGAGGAGTGAATTAGTTGAGGTATGTGCAAGAAAACCCAAAAGATAACTTGTCTCATGGATATTTAATAAAGGATATGCATCAGGTACATCAATTTATTGTGTAAGTATGCCTTACCACTTGATAAACAACTTATTCTGTAATTATGCCTTACCCACTCGATAAACAACTTATTCTGTAATTATGCCTTACCCACTAGATAAACTAAAATATGTTTATTCATTCTATCTTTTATTTGGTTACAATCTGTTTTTTTGTTGGTAATTATGAGATTAATATAATTTAGATTACTTTTAAAAAGTCTATGTGAGATTTGGTGCGATGTAGACATTAACTTCTGTTTCTGTTGTTTCATTTATCTCGTAAACAATTAAGTTTTAACTATTTCAAATATCCATTTGAGATATGTTTCGATGCAGACATTGGTTTATGTTGCTTTGTTTATATCATAAACCATGAAATTTTAATTATCTTTTAAAAATAAAAATATTCCGATTACTTATAAAAATCTATTCGAGATTTGGTGTGCTGTGAACATTAGCTTTTCAAATTATATTTCGAACAACCAATTTTTGAACCAGAACTACGTAGTCTTGATTTCCCTATTGCACCTAGGGATACGTAAAAGCAAGATAATCTCTTGTGAGGCACAAAAATAAAAAATAAAATGTTTTTCGCTCTAGTCATTGAATTTTAATAATAAATTTTTAAGGGTATAAAAGTCTATGTGATTAGCGAGAGTATCGTTTTAATACAGGCGGATGAGGTGCTAATACCTTCCTCGACCGTAACCGACTCTCGAGCTCATAATCTTTGTTAAAAGACCATTTTATCCTATTTGGGCTTACTAGAGAGTTTTCTAAATATAGTGGCGACTCCAAACAATTGGGAGAGGTAGAAATCGAGTTCGCCTCTTCCTAAGTTGTAGAGCCGGTCTTCCAACCAAAAATCGGGTCGCGACACTCATGTACACTTTTCTTGCAATTAAAGCATAATACATATGTTGTTTAACAATGTTTTCAACTTGTTTGGGACATTTTATAGTAGTAAAATATTCTTTGCTAGTTATTTAATAAAGTATATGGTAATATTTTTAAATTTGAAATATAGAGTTATTAAATAATGTTAGCTAATATTATGATTTTTTAGAATTTTTAATGTAAGTCGAATCAACCGGTCCAACCGTTGACCCATTGTTCTAACGAGTTATTGACCGGACTGAATTTAATAACATTGATAAAAAATACTAAAGCATTTGATATATATATTAAAGTTGATCATATTTCCATTTTGAATTAAATCCATATTTTTTTCATTTTCAACTTAAATGCATATTATTCCCTTTTCTAAAATTTGAAGAGTTGTACCCAATATTTAATTGCATTGAATTCATTCATGCTCCTCCATTCTACACACATAAGAGAAAGAGAAAAAAGTGAAAATGAAACATTTTTATACTATTGCCCTTTTAAACAAAATAAATTCTTCTTATAACAATCAGTTTTTCTCATAGTAATGATATAAAGTATATGTACTGCTACTTAAAGTAAACACATTTTTTAATTGTTGATAGAGTAGTTTTATATTCATATTTAGCCTTTTACACTATATATTTTTAATTTTATATTCATATTTTTAATAGGCTTTTGGTATTTGAAATTGATAGAAGAAATCAAAATATTAAACCAATTGATGTATATATTAAAGTTTATCATATTTCCGTTTTGAATTAAATGTATATTTTTCATTATCAACTTAAATTCACATTAGTTTTTTACTTTAAAAAACAATCATGTTTCCATTTGATTCAAAGAAGACAAACTAAATAAGACTCTTTATCGGTGTTGTTCTGTTTTATACTGGCAGGTTCAACCGGTAAACTGATGAATCGGTCTCAATATCAGTACGATACAATAATTATATTGGTCATGTATTCATATTGGTCAAAACCGGTCATATCGACCAGATTTTATTTAAAATTAATTTTTAATGAAAATAAAAAAAAAATTGGTTTTATTTATTTTTCAACATTAATGTTAATATATTATATATGTATATCTAATTTCGTCAGTATGTGGTTTAATTAGTGAACTATAGATTGAAACACTTTATACCAATACCATAACCGGTTTGATGACCAATATGGTATTAATAACACTGCTACTAATAACATTATGAAATTCAATAGAATAATAGAATGGGAATATGGTATACTTGTAATTAATTTTTGTGTAAAATAATAACCTCATAAATTCAATTAACTAAACTCAACGGATGAGATTTGTCATAAAATGGGAATATGGTATACTTCTGATTAAGTTTTGTGCAAAATAGTAACATCATAATTCAATTAACTAAATTCAACGGATGTGATTTGACATAAATATTAAATTGCATTAGATTACTACATACGTGTGTATGATCAATTAACTTCATCCATGTAAGGAGTGTTATGTTTGGTATTTGAAATTGATGATTACAATTAAAATATTAAAACAATTGATGAATATATTTTAATTTATAAAGATTTTTTTTTAATTTTTGTTCAACAAATTATCTATCTTCAATTGTCAAATCAACTCATTACCCACTTAACATTCAAAAGATATCATCTTTATCATTCTTTCACGTTTAATTTATCTACCCTTTACTTTCTCGCATTTTTATTCATATAAATTTATGCATGTATAGTTTTTAGTATATATAAAAAATTCTTTAAGTTAGGATAATTATTTGGCCTACACTTCAGTAGTAAAATTTAATAGGCAAGATTGTCACTGAATGTCATTAATTCTGTTTTATAAAAACTAAACAATTGTTTGTTAAACTTTAGAATGCAAAATTATTACGCATGAATGCATTTTATACCATTTTCTAAAAATTAAACAATTATTTCCCCATATTTAGTTGTAATAAAATCATTCATGCTCCTCCATTCTACATGCCTAATAGAAAGAGAGAAAAAATGGGAATTAAACGTTTTTATAATATTACACTATTAAACAAAATAAACTTTTTCCTTATATCAATTAGGTTTTCCCCATGAGAATAAAGATAGAGTATTTGTACTTCTACATAAAGTCAACACATTATTTAATTGTTGATGGAGTAATTTTTATATTCCTATTTAGTCTTTTACACTATATATTTTGAATTTTCCCTATAAGTAACAAGCTTTTGGTATTTGTAATTGATAGTAACAATCAAAATATTAAAACATTTGATGTATATATTAAAGTTACTCACATTTGCATTTTGAATTAAATCCTTATTTTTCATTTTCAACTTAAATGCACAACGAAATGCACACAAACAGAGCAAGAAAATATATTGCAAGGCAATCTGTCTTCTTCACCAAGCAGTGGACAATGCCCACCTTGAAAAGATTACAGAATCTGCAACAGCAAAAGAAGCTTGGGATGTGTTGGAGAAGCAATATTCTGGTGTTGCACAGTTGAAGAAGATTCGGCTACAAACTATGAGAAGGAAATATGAACTTATGCAAATGGAAGAAAGTGAAAGGTTTGCTGATTTCTTCAGTAGGATCATCAAACACACTAATGCAATGAAGGCTTGTGGTGAGAGGATGGAATAGGCAACCATAGTTGAGAAAACTCTTAGAATTGTGGTTCCAAAATTTGACTATGTGGTTGTTTCCATTGAAGAATCAGGAAGAGTTGAAAAGATGAAGATTGAAGAGCTTCAAGGGTCACTTGAAGCTCATGAAAAAAGACTTCATGAAAGGATCTCTCATAGGTCCTCACATCAGGCTCTGCAGATGCAAATAGCTAAGAAAGGAATCTTCTGTGCAAAGAATCCAAGCAAGAACCAAGGAAGGTACTCTGAGTTGAAAAATGGCTCAAAGAAGACATATGTCAATAGCTATGATCAACCAGAACAGTCAAACAGGAGAAGTGTTCCTAAGCAATTCAAAGGCTTGAAGAAAAAGATTGACAAAAAGAAGCTTAGGTGCTTCAATTGTGATAAAATTGGGCACTATTCCTCTGAATGCTTGACACCTAACAAAAATCAGTATAAAAGAAAACAAGACTCATAAGTGAATCTTGCTAAAGAAGAGAATGAAGAACCTGGTGAGGAAATTGTGCAACTCATGATGACAATTGATTGTAGAACTAGAGGAAGTGATACTTGGTATCTTGACTCTGGTTGCTCTAATCACATGACTGGACACAAGGAATGGCTAGTGAACTTTGACTCAACCAAGAGGAATAAATTAAAATTCATAGACAATAGAGTGGTGATCATTGAAGGAACAAGAGATATTCCTCTCAAGATGAAGAATGGCATAAAAGCATACATAATTGATGTGTTATTTGTCCCTAAAATGAAAACAAATCTCATCAGTCTTGGCCAGTTACATGAAAGAGGTTTCTATATGGAGTTGAATAATGGAGTTATGGAAGTCTATGACACTTAAAAGAGGAGAATCATGCAAGCTCCACTATCCAGCAACACGACATTCCAAGTCAAGCTGGGAATTTTGGACTCACAATACTTGAATGCAGAAACAACCTCAAATGAGTCTTGGCTTTGGCACCTAAGGTATGGTCATCTCAATTATAGGGATCTTAGATTGCTAAGCACTAAGGAAATGGTCATAGGTCTGCAAGAAATAAAACCACAAAACTCAGTTTGTGATAGTTGTCTAACTAGTAAACAAGCCATGACTTCATTCAGTAATCATACTCAAACCAGGGCTACTGACTTACTACATGTTGTATATTCAGATGTATGTGGGCCTTTTGAGGTTCCTTCACTAGGAGGAAACAAGTATTTTTTATCCTTCATTGATAAGTATAATAGGAAGATGTGGATATATCTCCTCAAAGCAAAGAGTGAAGTATAATCACCTAAGGAAGTTTAAGGCCTTGGCAGAAAGACAATCAGGAAGGCTTTTGAAATTTTTCAGAATTGATGGAGGGGGTGCGTTTATCTCAAGAGAGCTTGAATATTTCTGTGTGGAGCATGGAATAATTCATGAAGTCATTGCTCCATATACTCCACAACACAATGGAGTGGCTGAGAGGAGAAATAGGACTGTTATGAATATGGTAAGATGTATGTTGAAGTGTAAAGGCTCGCCTCATAATCTCTAGGGCGAGGCTGTGACCACAACAACTTATGTTCTCAACATATGTCCAACTCAAGCTCTTGATATACAAGTTCCTAAAAAGGTTTGGACTGGAAAGAAACAATCAGTGAAGCATCTTAGGGTGTTTGGTTCAGCCTGCTACAAGCATATTCCAAACCAAGTGAGAAAGAAATTGGATGACAAGAGTGAACTAATGATTCTTGTGGACTATAATTCAACAAGATCATACAAACTCTTGAATCCTACAACTAAACAAGTGACATTTAGCAGGGATGTCTACTTTGATAAAATGAGCTCATGGAAGGATCTTCTTAGTAAGCTTGAGAAAAACAGGTCAGTGACTCTAGTGGCAATACAAGAAGATTATGAAGTCACATAAGAATTGAATCCCGATCCAAGGAGTCATGAGATCAGGGTTGTTGAAACCAGACCTACAAGAGCAAGGCACCTACCATTGAGGCTTAGTGAGTTTGAGATGTTTGCTTATGATATAATAACAGATGAAGGTGACTTGATTCACCTAGCACTCTTAGGAGAAACTGAATCAATCACCTTCCAGGAGGCACTAAAGGAGGATGTGTGGTTCAAAACAATGGAGGAAGAACTCAAAGCCATACAAAAGAATGACACCTGGGAAGAGGTTGAATTACCTGAAGATAAGAAGCCTATAGTAGTCAAATGGGTGTATAATGTCAAGTTAAAACCTGATGGAAGTATCTATAAGCACAAAGCTAGGCTCGTGGCTAAGGGGTTCATGCAAAGGGAAGGATATGACTATGATGAAGTCTTTGCACCAGTGGCCAGATTTGAGACAGTTAGACTGATTGTTGCCATTGCTAGCTGAAATGGTTGGAAGCTATGGCAACTTGATGTCAAGAGTGTCTTCCTCAATGGACCTCTTGAAAAAGAAGTCTACATAACTCAACCTCCTGGATTTGAAACTTCAACAGATGAAACTAAAGTGCTAAGACTGAAGAAAGCATTGTATAGCCTAAAACAAGCTCCAAGAGCTTGGAATAGAAGGATTGATTCATTCCTAACATCCATTGGCTTTACCAAGTGCGAGGTAAAACATGGTGTCTATGTGAATCTTACTTGCACAGGTGATCTAATTCTAATATGTCTCTATGTGGATGACTTAGTCATCACAGGGAGTAGTGAAACTGAAATTCTAAGGCTGAAAGGAAAGCTCAAGGCTGAGTTTGACATGACTGATCTTGGAGAATTAGCATATTTCCTTGGCATAGAATTTCTAAAGACAGAAAAGGAATAATGATGCATCAAAAGAAGTACATAGCAGATGTACTAGATAGGTTTCAAATGCTGAGTTGCAAGCCTGCATCAACACTAGTTGAAGGAAACAAAAAATTGAGCAACACAGGTGAGGAAAACCTTGCAGATGCAACATCTTTTAGACAAATTGTTGGTTGCCTTAGGTTCATTTGCCACAGCAGGCCTGAAATAACCTATGGAGTAGGGATGATAAGCAAACACATGGCTAATCCTACACAATCACACATGATTGCATCAAAGAGAATTCTTAGATATTGGAAAGGAACCTTATGCTATGGGGTGCTATTTCCAAATCAGAAGCAGAAGTGTGAGTCGATTTTCGTGGGCTATTCAGACTCAGATTGGTATGGAGATAAGGAGGATAGGAGGAGTACTTCAGGGTATATGTTCACTATCTTTGGTGCACCTATATCTTGGAGCTCAAGGAAGCAAGATGTGGTAGCTCTTTCGACTTGTGAAGCAAAGTATATTGTAGCTTGCAATGCTACATGCCAAGGATTTTGGCTGACATATTTGATGACATAACTGAGGTATGGGGAGTTTGATAACTTCGAATTAAGAGTGGACAATAAGTCAACAATAAACTTGGCAAAGAACCCTATAAGCCATGGAAGGAGCAAACACATAGAAACAAGGTTTCACTTCTTGAGAGACCAAGTTGAAAAAGGAAGAGTGAAGATGGTGCATTGCTCAACAGAAATTCAAAAAGTTGATGTATTGACAAAGGCTATGAAGAATGATAGGTTTAGGAAGTTAAGAGACATGTTGAATGTCTTTAGTTTCTAAATGATGAACCTTTTGCTTTCCTGTATAAGTTTTCTTTCTGTTTTTTCATTCACTTAGAAGTGAAGTAGCTTCTTGATTAAGGGAGGATGTTAAAATGAGTAATCAAGAAGTTAGTTAAGAGTAGTTAGAAAGTTCTAACTATAGATAGTTGATTAAGTTAATTAACCAAATATAGAAACTTGTATAAAAGCTATGATTGAGGCATTATTGAAGGAAGATAATTCATTCATTGATTTCATTCATTCTCACACATACAAACACTCATCTTCTATTCACTCTCTGTTTCCATCTTCTTCTCTTTCTCGACTTCTTCTTCTTCTGATTTCTAACAAAAATTGAGTACTATAAAATATTCTATATCTTTCTTGGAAGAAGCGGGTGAGATTGTTGAAGTTGAAAAACAATTTGACTGTTGTTGGATACCATAATTAGTAATCAATATCCTATTATCACATGGGCCCTACAAGATTTCCAAAATAACGACTGATTAAGATGGACTACTTCCTCGACTATAAAAAGCTTCTTTAGTTCTATGTTATCTTGCAATCATTCATATAATATCTGCAATCACAAGATGTCAAATGGAAGAAGCAACAGTGCAGTGGTAGCATCAATGCTACTATTCTCTATGTTGGTGTTTTGCTCGGAAATGGTTTGTGCAAAGACCTACACGGTTGGAGATGAACATGGTTGGACCTATAACCTTGCTAACTGGACTAAAGGAAAGCATTTTAAGATTGGGGATAGAGTCGGTTAGTGTCATCGTTATTTTAATAAAATGTTTTTTTTGCTCTTTATGTACATGCGAAAAAGATGGATGCACTAAGTATAAGAGTTTTTTACATTAACATTATCCATAATTAAAGTATTGATCATCATTGACTTCAAGAGTTTTTTGTTTTGTTTCTAACCAGTCAATCTATTTTTAATAAACTCTAATCAGTCAAATTAATTTTGATATAAAATGGTTCATTACTTTGTCATTCTTATATGCAGGAGAACATACTAGAGATAACATTGAATTATTTGCTTACACATGCTTGTTTTGAATCTTTGTTATTGTTGTATACATGCAGTATTTAAATATGATCCTCGGAAGCACGACGTGGTGGTAATAACTGGGAATAAAAAGGCTTATGACAAATGTATTACCCCAGCAGGAACCATAGTGTATAATACAGGAAATGATGAATTTCTGCTCAATGGTGGAGTTAACTACTTCATCAGCAAAATTCCTGGTCAATGTCAGGCAGGGCTAAAACTTGCTATCAAAACCGAATAGATTGGGTATACCTGTGTTTTAATATAATGAGTTTAATAGGATATGTATGTCATTTGGCAATTTTAAGGTTTTGCTCACCTGACACCTCTATTTCAATCCAATGTTTTTACACTTCTTCGGTCATGGTTGGTAGAATTTTTCAGCTCTTATTAGTGAGTGACCAAAATGTAGTACAAGTACATTAATAATTAAGAATAAATTTAAAAATTCTAATTTTATCCAATGGATATGTGGCAGATGAAAAATATCTATATATATCTGTGTGTACCGTGATGATTGATGACTATTGTTTAAATGAGGGAAAGAAATTTGTATCACATTATTTTATATCATTGTTCATCAATAAGAAACACATATATTATATAAAAAATGAAAAATTAATCATCAATGGCTTTGATGGTGTAATTGTCTTTATTGTTGGCAAACATAATAGAATGGAATAATAAGAATAGACTCGTCTTACTATTTTGTTGGATATCCATTAATAGAGGTAGACACTTAATTTTCTAATATTTTGTTTGATATCCATTAATAGAGTTAGAACTTAACTTTGCCACGCATTCAACACTAATATAATTTGCCATCAATCATAATAAATTTATAGTTAGAGAGGAATCAACTCTTAATATCAAATTTTCAATCAACTTCATATCAGTTATCCCCACCGAGATTTGAAAGGAATCAACTTTGAAAAATATTTTCAGACTTAAAAATTGATATTTTTAAGTACACGTAAATTAAAAAGTATCAATGTTGGTAGGATGTAAGATATTACTTTCCAGCTTAAACTGCAACATTGAAAATTGAACAGAACCAAAAAATATGCTTTCATTTAATTCACGATTCTTTTCAGTTTTTATATGGAATTGATTACATTCAGTTCACAATTCTAATTTAATTATGCAATATTTTTGTACTAAATTTTGAACGAAAGATATATTTTATAAGGTTTTAGTGGGCATTAAACAATTTCATATTTTTCTTACTTTAGGTTAGAACTAAATATATACTTAGAATAATTATAATTGATAACACAACAAATTGAAGAAAGAATAGAAACAATAACATGATTGTCAAATATAAAGATAAAATTAGTTGTATACATTAAAATTTATTTGGAGCTCCATTAGATATGAACCTTGTGTTATGCATTTGCGACACACCCTAATAAGCCCGTGCTGATCGAATGCATACAATTAAATATTGACAAATTTCCTCCCCACTCAAATGCTGTAGTGTTTTCCTTAACTGTGAGACATATAACAAAATTATGTTACTCTTATGTGAATTTTTCCAGAAAGAAAATTTATGGAGCCTTTTATATTTCATCAAGTCTAAAGATTAGAAAGGAAATACTCTATGTTCTTTTTCCATTCTTTATCTCCTATACATACAAACAAAAGAGTTTTGTGAATAAGAAGTTTTGTTTTTAGAATATTCTATTGGTTCAGAGAGTGGATGACAAAGAGTGGTCTTAGTATGGATACAGGCGTAAAATCTTCATAATTTTGAAAAATAACTTTAAAGATTCATAAACTACAATCAGATACACATTTTATATTTAGTTTTTCGTTATATATAATTTTAAATTCAAAATAGATCTATGTTTATTCCACTGTATGTGTTAAAAACACTTAAAGATTACTTTCAATTGGTTTGAGAGAAGATTTTTGTGCTTAATTTATATATATGTTTTTGGTGACATGCCTGTTATATATATATATATATATATGAAGAGAGAGTAGTTTCTCTGTTGTATGCAATGAAGATGAAAGTAGTGTGAATTGAATATATATATAATATGACAGTATGACATGCTGGTATATATATGTGTACGAAGAAAAAAAATGCACAGCCTCTATACGAGTGTGTTTTACTTTTTCTAAAGAAGTACAGAAAATAACATTATTGTCTTCACTATATAGTTTTGAGAGAGAAATTTCTCCTTGCAGAACAGATGTTATATGATTACTTTCAGTATACAGTGAAATAAATGTTATATGAAACTTGTTATGTATTATCTAGTTCACTGTATATAGATAAATGTGTTATTTACTTAAAATGAAATGGTTGGAGTTATTTATTTTCTAGAAGGAATGCACAAATCTATATGTAGTTGCTATAAGTAGGGGTGAGTAGGATCTGACCCAACCCACTCACCTGGTATGCTCCAATTATGATTGAGTCCGAATAGGGCCGGGACTCATCTGGTTTAGGGCAGGTTCAGGTTCAAAAATTAGACTCATTCAATATTTAGGGCCGAATATGGACCAAACATGATCCGACCCGACCCGTCCCATGATCACTCCCTCATCATATTTGTATGTGTCTCTATTCAAATATGTACAAAGTAATAACACTTTTTTGGTTGAAAATATTATTAATTCTCTAAATTTTTCATTATATATACATATTAAAAATATATATACATATATCATTTTATATATCAAATTATATATTCATAATAATAAATAATAATAAGAATACTTTATTTAAAATGAGTGTGTATGATATGTAGTATGGTCTAGGGTCAGATCGAGTTTAAAGATTGACTCAAACATTATTTATGGATAAGGTTAGCTTCAGGTCTAGGACCGAGTCCGAGTTCAAAGAATGATCTAGTTAATATTTAGGGTCGGGTAAGGACAAGACTTAACCCGTTCCAACCTGACTCATGCTCTCCCCTAGCTATAAGCATGTGTGCATGTTTTTATAGAAAATAAAATACATTCTCTTTCCTTGTGCATTTTCAATAAGTGTACATGTGCATTTTTAATATGTTATGATGTGTTAAAGAGTGACATGTGGTGTTCACTTAGAATTCGATTACAATGTGTAACCTATGTACCAGAGTACTTATAAATTAAATTAATTAACACATATGATGTATTAAATTAATTAACACATGTGATGTATTAAATTAATTAATGCATGTGATGTATTAAATTAATTGACACATGTGATATATGTTTAGAATTTAATAACAAGGAACGACTTAAATACCAGGTGACTTATAAATTAAATTAATTCGAACATAGGATGTTTGTTTAGAATGTAATAACAAGAAATGACATGAATACTAGGGCACTTGTGAATTAAATCAATTGAAACATTTAATGTTTGTTTAGAACTTAATAACAATGAACGACCTGAATACCTAGGGACTTGTAAATTAAATTAATAGACATATATGATGTTTATTTAAAATTTAACTAACGAGTTACCCATGCATTTGCACGGGTAGTATTTTTGCCGAATGGTTAAGAACATACATATTACATGTTCATTGTCTCTCTAAGTATAAGAAATAACTTCAAATTTTCTTATTTTGAAATTGATATATCCTTCAAAATTCAATGTACCTCATTGTTCAACTTGACAAAGTTTAAATATATACAATATAACAGAGTGGAAAAAGTTAATTTTATGATCTAGAAAAAAAATTGTAAATGATTTTAAAAATTGATGAGTTAATATGTCGAATGTTTGACTCTTAGTAGCATTACACATATCAATAGAATCAGAATTATTATGTTCTTTTTCATCACCTAATATTATTAAGTTTAGAAATACTTGCATCAACAACTTAATAACTGATTGAATTGGATTGTAAATATTTTTACTTGGAATTAAACTCAAAACATACTCATTTATTTGATTAATAATTTCAATAGTTGATTCAAGTATTGCCATTGTTTACAATATAATCATTTTTTAGTGATCTTGTAGATTTGGGTAAGTACTTTAAACTATGACATCTATTAGATTATCAAAATTAAAAAAATGTATATGTCATTAGATAGAGAATGACGTAGTTATGAGAATTGTACAGAAAAAGTAAATAATATAACTCTAACTAATATAGACCAATATTATTATATTTTTGGTTCAAGTGATTATGTACAATTACTAATAGTTTATTATAATATTTTAAAATTGTATCATTGTCTTGATTATATATTTTCAACCGTATAATTTTTATACAAGAACATTTTAATGATCTTAAGGAATGACAAATGACACATAAAATGATTAAATGATATTAATTGTGAAAATTTTAAAATCTATTTAAATGTGTAATTACTACATATTTCATTTTAAAGTAAAATATACATAATTTTAAAGTAGAAACTAAATCATCATAATTAATGCCAATAAATCATCAAAATACATAATTTTAAAGTTGAAACTAAATTATCATAATTAAGGCCAATAATTTCTTATTTATAGGAAAAGAAACATTTGAGAACTATCAACTTTTCTTTTTAATTAGTATTAAAAGTGATTGATTTTGTGAAATAAATTAAATATTATCAAATTTCCTCATTCATTGTAATATCATAGTTCATTCTATTAATAATACGATTGGATTCCTGATATTAACGCACTTTAATGATACTATATGAGAACGTTTCAAGATCTACTTAAATAATTAGTATTAAACATTATTATTTTTATGAAATAAATTCACTATGTATCATTTTTAGCGAGATACAACAACAAATTTCCTTATTAGTTGTCATATAATAACTCATTCTTTCTATTAATAATAAGATTAGATTTCTACTATTTAAGTTTTAAAAAAATGGTTAAATAATATTAATGGAGAATGTTTTAAGATCTATTTAAATGAATAATTACTACATATTTCGGTTACTATTTTTAAAATATTTTTTGAAAGGTTCATAACAACTTTAAAATATAATTTTTAAATAGAAACAAAATCATCATTTTTTTATCGGCAATGGTTAGGATGTTTTTCTATATTGTTTGGAACTTTCAAATTGTTTAATTTTCATATTATGGGTATTCGATTTTGTCTAATGCAAAGCTTCAATGTTCTTATTTCAGTATTAATTTTGTCTAATTTATTTATCTCTAATGATTAATAATGATGTTACAAATACATGGTTGAAGTTGTGTTCTTCTTTTCAAGGTGTGAAAGAACTTCTCCAAGTTATGATCTTTAGCTTCAATGAATAATGTAGTGATGAACATTTTGTTTATTTGGAAAGCTTAATAATGATGCTACAAATATATGGTCAAAGTTGTATTCCTCTTTTAAATTATTCATATGTCATTTAGTTTGACAATCAATTTAGAAGTTCAGATTTTTATTTTTTCGTGTTAAAGAATTTCTCCAAATTAGTATCTTTCGCTACAATGCATCCTTGACCTCATTTGGGTTCTAGGTTTGCTATTTTTTTATTAAACTTAATTTATTTCTACTTTAAAATTATATGAAACACATTTAAATAGATTTTAAAACATTCTCAATTAACATCATCTAATCATTTTTTTAATTTTAAAACGCTAAATATGATATCTAGTATTGTGTATTTAAATAGTAGATCTTAAAACGTTCTCAATTAATATCATTTAATAATTTTTAAAAATTAAATAGTAGGAATTCATTTTAACAATTTTTAAAAATTAAATAGTAGGAATTCATTGTTACTATTAATAGAATGAGCTATGATATTACAATTAAAAAGGAAATCTGTTGATATTTTATTTCACTTGAAAAATAATAGACAATGAATTTATTTCAAAATAATCATTTTTAATACTAATTATTTAAATAAATCTTAAAATGTTCACAATTAATATTATTTAATTATTTTTAAAACTAAAATAGTAGGAATTCAATCTTATTAAAATATTTTCAATTAATATCATCTAATCATTTTTTAAATTTTAAAACGCTAAAAATGATATAAGGTAATTATACATTTAAATAGTAGATATTATAACGTTCTCAATCAATATCATTTAATTATATTTTAAAAATTAAATAGGACGAACTCATTGTTGTAATACTGTGAATTTTCTGTGTATGTTTTATTAATTATTTATTTTACCAACGATTAATTTTAGAAATTAATTGGTATTGATTTAGGCTAAACCATAGTTGAGTGTTAGTCTTGTTTTGAGAATTTCTATTTTGTGGTAAATTTTATTAGTTTTCTTTGACAGAAAGTTTTTAAGCTTCTGTCGGGCCCAAATTTGCTCGAATTTGGCCCAAAAACGTGTTTTTGAGTTCTGTAACTCGGAATTGAATTCCGATTGCACCATTGACTTCTAAATATTATTTTGAGTCCAGATAGACATCATGTTTGTCCATAATACATTTATAAATATTTTTCACTCCGAATTCCGTGTTTCGAAGTTCTAAACGTAAACCGAAATCGAGAGATTTTCATATCCGGCTGAGTATTAGTCGACAATAATTGGGCATGGTTTAATCGCGAATGTTTCACTGAAGAGGTCACATCACTTTTCATGAGTGAAGCTTGCTTGTTAAACAAGCAAAAGTACAAATCTCTTACACAAAATCCCTTAAATCAGTCATCTACCTCTTACACAATCCACTTTTTGAAAATATTTTGGTCTTTCCCTTCCCCAAATCTGATTTCTTTTTATTTAAGAGCCAACTCCTAGCTTGGAGAAAATACTTAGCATTTTCACTCTCCCTCTCTTTACTTTTGAAATGTTAAGAACTCTCAAGGTAGTTCTCCATTTTTTTTATTCTTCATCCTTTAAGATCTAACCATTATATGTTTATGAAATTTTAGTGTCATATTTATATGTATGTTAAGAACATTTTCAACCGTTGAAATTTTCAAATAATCTTCCTAACTCTTTTTATGCTCAAAACTCTAAATATGTGCTTTCTTGAACTTAAGAGTTGTTTTTGAAACCATGAACTCCTTGTTGTTCATGGAGCTGTTTTAGCGTTTAAAGGTATACATTTTGTTGATTTTAGTGAAAGGGGATGATTATGATATCAAAGGAACCTTTAAGGAGTTTTTAACTATGTAAAGTTTGAATCTTTTCACTTGTTTTTGGCTTGAGAAACCATAGCCATGGACAAGATAGAAAGTATTTATTTTGCCATGTTTCTAAGTTAGATGTTTATAAGTTGGATGAGTTTTGTTTAAAATTTGATTCTTTTTTGTTCATGACTATGAAACCAACACCTATTAACCCTTGTGGTTGTCCTAAAATTTGGAGGTGTTGGAATGATCATGAAACTTTTTGAATCTACCTTAGTTAACTTACTTTAAAGTGGTAAGTTTAACAAATGATATTTTGGTTTAAAAATTCTAACTTTTATTATGTTGTTCATGACTATGAAACTAACACCTATTAACCCTTGTGGTTATCCTAAAATTTGGAGGTGTTGAAATGATCATGGAACTTGTTGAACCTACTTTAGTTAACTTACTTTAAAGTAGTATCATTAACAAAGGATATCTTGATTGAAAATGTTGTTTTAAGTATGGGATCAACACTATCAACACTTGTAGTTGTATTAGAAAAGAATGTGTTGAAATGACCATGGAAAACTATTATACAAAATATGAAATCTACTTAAGATGACTTGTTTTAAAGTGATAAGATCAACTTAGGAGATATTGATTAAAAAATGTGGTCTTTCATTAAGAAACTTACCTTAAAATGGTGAGTATGACTTAAAAAGTTTCCATGAAAGTATAAATTTATGCGGTGATAAAAGTGTAAACTTTATTAAAATCTTACCTTGAAAACGATGAAAATCGTGAACAAGACTTTCAATGATAAAAGATGGTTCAAGAAAATGAATCTTGAACCGTATGGATGAAAGTGATTGAGTTCATAAATAGATTAAACTTAACCTGTTTTGCAGGATAATTTGGGAGCCGCCTGCAACCCATGGTATTTGGATAGCGGCTGCTCAAAACACATGACGGGCGACAGATCAAAATTCTTTGTCCTTACTCCAAGGGACAAAAGATATGTCACATATGCTGATAATAACAAAGGAAGAATTCTTGGAGTTGGTAGAATTGGCAAGCCTCCCTC
>NC_032025.1:8426654-8427360 GCF_001865875.1 Lupinus angustifolius | reverse complement strand
CCTTCTTAGCATAAGTCAACTATGTGACAAAGGCTTCCATGTGGCATTCTACCCAGATAAGTGCATCATAGAAAGTAAGAATCCTCAACACTCTAAACTAGTTGGTAAGAGAATAAACAATATATATATAATAGATATGAATTCGTCTTTACCAATAATATGTTTAGTTGCAAACGATAATCATGATGCATGGCAATGGCATATGAGAATTTCTCATATTCACATGGACCATTTGAACAAACTTATAAAGAAACACTTAGTTGTTGGTATACCCAAAATGAAGTTTGTTAAAGACAAACTATGTAGTGCTTGTCAAATGGATCCTTCTTCCAAACCAAAACATATGGTTTCTTCTGATAGACCATTGTAGCTACTACATATGGACTTGTTTGGCCCCCCAAGGACAAAAATTTATGGTGGTAACTACTATGCCCTCGTTATAGTAGATGATTTTTCGAGATACATTTGAACTCTATTCTTAGTGGATAATAATGAGGCATTCAAAGCCTTTAACATTTATGCTAAAAGAGTACAAAATGAAAAATCACTTAAAATCGCTGCTATAAGAAGTGATCATGGGGGAGAATTTCAAAACTCTTCTTTTGAAGAATTTTGTGATGATCTTGGTATCAATCACAACTTTTCCGCTCCTAGAACACCACAACAAAATGTTGTTGTAGAGAGAAAGAATAGGTCTTTAGAAGAA
>NC_032025.1:8423538-8426554 GCF_001865875.1 Lupinus angustifolius | reverse complement strand
TTGTTATGTTTCGAACCGAGTTCTCATAAGGCCTATTCTCAAGAAAACCCCCTATGAGCTCATTAAAGGTAGAAAACCAAACATTTCTCATTTGCATGTATTTGGTTTTAAATGTTTTGTTTTAAATAATGGAAAGGATAACCTGGGCAAATTTGATGCAAAAAGCAGATGAAGACATCTTCCTAGGCTACTCTCTTACGAGTAAAGCTTACAGAATTTTTAGTAAAAGAATACAAGTCATGGAAGAATTCGTTCATGTATCTTTTGATGAAACCAATGTTGAGATAAAAGATGTGATAACTCATGATGAGGAGGAACTGCCAAGTTCTTCTTCAAATAAAATTTCTATTATTGAATATAAACTGATACTGAGCAATTGAAAATGAATGAGAACCTACCATCTCAAGAGGAGCATACTCATTCAGATTTACCAAAATAGTGGAGAACTCATCGGTACCATCCAATTGACAATATTATTACTGAATTAAATACGGGTATCATAACCAGACGAATGCTTAATAAAGCTTGTCTTAACATGGCCTTCGTCTCTCAAATCGAATCCTCCAAGATTGATGAAGCAATCGAGGATGAACACTGGATTCTTTCTATGCAGGAAGAATTAAACCAATTTGAGATAAACGAAGTTTGGGAACTTATTCCTAGACCTAAAAATTGGCATGTTATTGGAACTCAGTGGGTATTTAGAAATAAATATGATGAAAATGGTATTATAGTTAGAAATAAAGATAGACTAGTAGCCCAAGGATACAACCAGGAAGAAGGTATCGATTTTGATGAAACTTTTGCTCTGGTAGCTAGACTTGAAGCTATTAGGCTATTACTTGCATATGCTTGCTCTTTGAATTTTCAGTTATATCAAATGGATGTAAAGAGTGCTATCCTCAATGGCTACATTTAAGAAGAAGTGTTTTTTGAACAACCTCCTGGTTTTGAAGATTACAAACATCCTTCTTATGTGTACAAATTAAAGAAAGCTCTCTATGGCTTAAAGCAACTATTTGAAAAAGGTTTCAACAAAGGAAAGGTCGAAACCACTCTCTTCATAAAGAAAATAAATCATCATACTATAATTGTTCAAATTTATGTAGATGATATTATTTTCGGTTCTACTAATGAGTTGTTATGTAGTGATTTTGGCAATATGATGCAAGGAGAGTTTGAAATGTCTATGATGGGGAAGTTAAATTACTTCCTTGGATTACAAATCAAATAACTTGACAATGGTATTTTCGTAAGTCAATCAAAATACTGCAAAAATTTGCTAAAAAGATTTGACATGGAGGGATGCAAGCAAATAGCTACTCCTATGGGATATGGAACTTACATCGATACAGATGAAGTAGGAAAATCCATCGAGATATCAAAGTATCAAGGTATGATTGGATCTCTTTTATACTTGACTGCTAGTAGACCTGATATCATGTTTAGTGTGTGTCTGTGTGCTCGCTATCAATCCAAACCAAAAGAATCACACTTAGTTGTTGTTAAGAGAATCATGAAATATCTTAAAGACAACTAATATTGGACTGTGGTATCCAAAAGAAAGTATATGTGACTTGGTTGGATATTCAGATTCAGATTTTGCAGGATGCAAAACTGAGAGGAAAAGTACACGTGATACTTGTCATATTTTAGGGAATGCTTTAGTTTCTTGGTTATGTAAGAAACAAGCATGTGTAGCCCTAAGCACTGCTGAAGCTGCATATATTGTAGCAGGTAGTTGTTGTGCCCAAGTGTTGTGGCTTAAGCAACAATTAAAAGATTATGGTTTAGACTTGGATTGCACTCCTCTAAAATGTGACAATAATAGTACAATAAACCTCACAAAGAATCCGATTATGCATTCAAGAATCAAACACATTGATATAAGGTATCACTTCCTTAGGGACCATGTCCAAAAGAAGGATGTGTTTGTAGAATTTGTTGATACTCATAACCAACTAGCAGATATATTCACTAAACCTTTGGCAAAAGAACCTTTCTATAAAATTAGACGAGAATTAGACATTCTTGATGAAGCATATTTAACTTAAATGCCTATATATGTTTATATGTATGCTTCATTATATCAATTTCATGCCTATTGAACTTAAATGTGTTTATTAATATCCAAAAATTTCAATTTCTGGGTTAAAAATCATTTTCATAGCTTAATTTTGCCTAAAAATAAGTTTTTCTGGGGTCAGTAATCAATTACACTGGAGAGTAACCGATTACAGGGTTGAACAACGTATTTCAGTAACCGATTACCCAAAGTGAGTAATCGATTACTCTAAGTTGATGTTTGAAAATTTTAAATTTTTTAATTTGAGTAACCGATTACTCAATGTGACTAACCGATTGCTCTGTGCTGTTATATATATATTTTTTCTGGATTTTTAAACTTTTTCAAACTCATGTTCCTCACTCAACTCGTGCTCTATCTTACTCAACCCTCTCAAAACCTAAAATCTTCGTTTTTGATCCATTTTACGTGATTTTTGTGTCTATTCTTATCACATTTTCACTCTTAAACACTTCTAAACCTTCGTTTTCGTGTTTAGTAACCTAAGTAAAAAACCCCCAAATCTCTAAAACCTCAAAATCTAAACCTTCAAAACCGAAAATTCATGGCTTCCTCTTCAAAAACCAAGAAGCAACGCACCTCCACAACTCAAAATAGGCAAGGAACTACTTCTATGGAGTCCAACCCTCTGGATTTGACAAGGCTTCTAGCTAATGAGGAACAACGCAAAGTGTTTGAAGAACACTTCCATGGATGCATCATTTTCACTCCAAAATTCGGTAATGTTGGAAATTTTGAGTTTGAAGATTTTCTTTTCCCTTATCTTTTACGTCAACAAAACCTTTGTTTATTGTTGTGAGACAAATGAAATTTATCCAGAACTTGTGCGAGTATTTTACTGTAACTTGAAATTTTGGAAAAATCATCTTACTTTCTATGTCAAAGGAAAAGACATTGTTTTGGATCTTAAAACCTTTAGTTCATTATTAT
>NC_032025.1:8422288-8423438 GCF_001865875.1 Lupinus angustifolius | reverse complement strand
AAATTTTCAAATCATTCTCAAATAAGTGACATAGAACTCCAATTGATGTATGCTTTAAAGTTTAACATCAAGATCAATTGGGCTCTAATGATAATGAGACAAATGTGGACTGTTAGAGGTACTCAAAATCCTTTGCCATAAGCAATCTTCATAACCAACATTCTTCAACATTTCGGTGTTTCTACAAATGGTGAAACAAAGGTGCATCTGAATCTTCGAGAAACTCAAATTGATGTGGAAGTGATCCACAAAATGGATTTCATCCAAGACCCTCGAACCCGCACCTATAAACATAGAACCGATAAACCGACTACTGTTGTTGATCCACCTAAACCTGAACCTCCTAACCCTCCTGAACCACAACCGTCTGAGTTTCATGCTCAATCGTCCTCATCTACTATCATGCCTACGAACCAAATGATTATGGATGGGTTGTTTTCTCTCCGAGGCTACATCACTAACCGAATGGATGCTCCCGACTCTCAGAATCAACAAATCCAATATGAACTTCATTGCCTCTCCTCTAGGATGGATATCATGGATATTAATGAAGACAATTCGGAGCCTGAGACTTAGAATATTTGTTGGTAGGATTTTCTAGTTGTATTATTTTAAAAATTCGGACAAATTTTTAATTCTGCTTATTTATTGTTTTTAAGTTATTGCTGCATATTCCTGGACAAGTTACTTTATGATGTTTTGTGCTTTATTGTTCCATTCCTGGATACATGTTTGAAACATCTTATTTATGCATTGCAATACTTCTTATATATATCTTGATCCATACATGAGTATATGATATCATATCCATATATCTTGATTATATAAGTATATGTATGCTATATATATTGTGCTGGAATCTTTTTGCTTTTCTACTTTTTAATGAAGTCAAAAAGGGGAGAAAAGTTGGGAGAAGTGTATTTTCTGTAAAATTATTTCAGGCACATTACTCCAAAATAAATGGGGAGCCTATAAGATATGGGGAGCATACTCAAGTCAAACTTCAACATATCTCAAGGTATGCTGCTCTCAAGAAAACTACACTATCAAAAAGATCTTGGCTTGTCATCATCAAAAAGGGAGAGATTGTGAAGAAGATCTTTGCGCCTGACCTTGGCAAGGTTGTGATGAAGACACCAACATCACCAAA
>NC_032025.1:8421580-8422188 GCF_001865875.1 Lupinus angustifolius | reverse complement strand
TCGAAGTCTAAATAGGTACTTCTATCCTATACTCTTTAATATACTAAAGTAGTAATGCTCAAAATATTTTAAAAGGAATTGAAACACTTCAAGTTTTAAATGAAAACATTTTTCAAAATACTGTGTAACAAGTTATTGAAATTTGATTAACATGTTACATGAGTGAGAATCAGTTATCCAACAATATTTAAATTGGAGTAACCGATTACTCAAATTTGAGTAACCGATTACTCTAAGTGAATTTTAAATTCACCGTTGGACAAAGAGTTTGAGTAACCGATTACTCCAGTGAGTAACCGATTACTCAATGTAATTTTTCAAAATGACACGTTTGGGTAACCGATTACCCACTTGTTGTAATCGGTTACTGAGAGTTGTTACATCAGTTTTTCATATTTGAAACTCAAGGGTTTTCATCCCTAACAAAATGCCTTCATTCCAAACAATTCCTACTCTTTCATAAAGGCACAATGACTGATTGAAAAGCCTATTTAAAGGCCTTAGAACTCACAATGAAAACAACTCTTTGAACAACTCTTTCATAACTCTTTCACACTTTTCTCACAACTTTCCTACACTTTTCTGAAATAGTTTTCTGAACTTCTAGC
>NC_032025.1:8405534-8421480 GCF_001865875.1 Lupinus angustifolius | reverse complement strand
AAGAGCATTATTTACTAAGTATACAAAAGAGTTGATTTGATTGCAAGTGTTATTATATTTCATACTTGTAAAGGCAATCCAAGCCATCATTCAAATTCTTCATTCATTATAATTACTTTCTTTCACGGGGTGTGAATAGAAAGGGGATAGAGTTACTTGGAAATGTGTTTTCCAAGGTGATAAGTATTAGTGAGTGTGTAAGGTACATAGAGATCTCGGGGTGAGATATTGTAATTACAACTCATAATATTTTGTGGAAAATCTCTTGTGCTGCAAGTGTACTGGACGTAGCCTTTGGTGGACAAGAAAGTGAACCAGTATAAAATCCTTGTGTACTCTCTTCTCCCTTACCTCTTTGATTTATTCTTGTTTATTTTCTGCAATATTATCCGCTGCATTTTAACTCTTCATTTTGCAGAAAAAGTGGTCATAATTTATAGTCAGTTAATTCACCCCCCTCTTAGTTGCAATCTCAGGCTTATAGAATGTTCTAATCTTTGCTAAATAGTTATAATATTTGATAATTAAATTATAGAATTTAATTTGATCAAATAAATAATTATATTGACTATTATTTTAATTCTTTGCTAGCACCAAGAATTTAAATAATAAAGGAAACACATACTAAAACATTTCTTACATTTCATTGGACTAAAAAAATAAAAGAATACTCATGGTATTGTTTGATGAAATGATATGTGGTATTTAATCAATAGGTACCACTAGAATAAGCAATATATATAGAGATATATATAAAGCATGAACAATGGTTGCGTTTCAATATATATATTTGAAAGATGAAGGAAATTATGACAAGGATTATGTTTCAAGGCACGGATCATTGCATTAAACAGAATCATATATGTTTTGTACATGCTCAAATGGTGTAGTGCATTCCTTCCTTGGGAGCAACATATAACAAAATTATGTTGTTCTTATGTGAATTTTTCCAGAAAGAAAAATTATGCAGCCTCTTATATTTCATCAAGTCTTAAAAGTTAGAAAGGAAATGTATCTATATTCTTTTTCCATTTTTTATCTCCCACGCATATAAATAAAAGAGTTTTGTGAGTGAGAAGTACTGTTTTCATAGAGTTGATGGAAAAGATTGGTCTCGGTGTGGATACGTACGTAGTCTTTATTGTAAGGAATTTTGGGCCACACATGTAATATTTAAGTGTGTTTAGGTCATTATTTGAAGTAACTAAATTAAAGTGATCTAATTCAAATAAAGTACATGGTTATAGACATGATTGTCATGAAAATTATTGTGTAAATACCTAAAGTCTTATTTCTATTTTATGTTGGGCAAAATGGAAATGGAAATAGGAAAGTGAAGTAGCATCACCCTTCATGGAAGGTTATACGCTTCTTATAAATATGAGGTTCTGGTCCCCAATTGGAGAACACGACATGATATAACACAAGACACAAAGTCATTCTCTTCATCCCATTAGAGGAGAAACCAAAACTAAGGATGGTCTACAATTGAAAGGTCAAATAACCCACATGTTCCACTATGAACATGCATTTGCATATAATGACAAAGGATAGGGAGTTGGTAGATACATGATGAAGGATACATAAAGTTCATTCACCATATTATAAATGATTTAACATGAAAGATCTTGGCTATTTATGATGATAATGTTCATCATCTTTAGTATATAATATGTATCTTTAAGTATATAAAGTCTCTCCTACCAATAAAGTCTATCTATTAAAGATTGTTCCAACAAGTGGTATCAAATCCATTTTCATGTCAAATCATTAGAAATAAGTTTTATGGTTACATTCATTTTGAAAATAAGGTATAAATGGTTTTTGTTATTACCGTAGCTTGCAAAAATTCTGAATGGCACAGAATAATCGTTACTGGCTGACTCACGACCAAGTCGCTCTCTTTAAGACGTTTCATGGTACAACTAGAATTGTGCAAGCAGACTATCAACCACGCCGTCCCTATGATAACACACTCAAGTTCTCTGTTATACGATCTCTTACTGCACTGTAAGAATCACTCTCGAATACATCCACAATATGGCTACCAATGCTAATTCTCGAATTCCCACAACATCGCAACATGTGCCAATTCTTTTTTCACAATACTGACTACCAGTGTCAGTTCTCGAAATTCCCACTTTGGTTGCATGTGCCCATTCTCAAGTGCCATGGAAAGAAAGAGGGAGAATGTTGCCGGAAATGCGTCGGAGGAAGGGGGAGAAAGAGAAGTTGAGAGGTAAACACCTTCAACTTGGTGCAAATAATAATGAGGGAATAAGACCTCTATTTATAGCATGAGGCTTCCAATGGCTCTCTAACGACTCTTTCACCAATAACTCTTTTACCAACGGCTCTATTACCAACGACTTTATTACCAACGGCTCTATCATAATGGTCGAGATCTTATCCATTGACTCTTTCCTTGTTGCATGTGTGTGTTGATGGTCTAAGCCCAAAAAACACCAAAAAATAAATAAATTAATAAATAAATAAATATTTTATTAAAAAGAATGTTGGGCAGCAACTTAAGGCTTATAAAGCCTTTCAACTTCCCTCCTCCAAGAAAAGTGGGACTAGTGAGTTTTTTCATTTCACTTCAAAACATCATTATTTTCTACAAATTCCAACAATCCCTCCCTTGAAATTAAAAAAAATGATTTTCGGGAATTTCTGTGGTCTAAATAAGATTGTGCATAAACAAAAGTGTCATGCGACTTGATCCTTTGCATAGTGAATAAGATCCAGATTTTACTAGAGTGACTCGTAGTCTTGAACTCTATCTCTGACATTAAACCACATATAACCTTTTCAAAGGTGTATTCTATAAAGCCTGTGCGTTAAAGGCCATGCATGTCTATCCCAGTATAGTGAACGCTCTAGAAATTTATGCCCCAAAATTTCATAGGAAGCGTCCCCCACTTTCATAATCACATAGGTGAGCTTATCAAGAGTACTCCTATAATCTAGGTACTGCATTCCAATTGGAGTATAGATCTCATTAAGAGTTTAACTCATCCTTACATATACTGCATGAATCATGCTTCTCATAACTTTATAGCATGTTCATTCTCATATCACTTCACGACTTGTTATTACCCATTGAACCTACTTCTTGGGATCTCCAGTCAGTTAGGCCGGCTTACCATCTTGAGTGATCCTCGTTCTAAGGGCAATAATCTCAGACTATGAGAAATATTATGGACTTTCTCTCTAGCTAGTCTTTTCGTCAAAGGATCTGCTAAGTTATTCTCAGTGCATACATGATCCACTCTAACAGCTCCTACATAGAGTAACTCTCTAATAGTGTAGTGCTTACAATGAATTTGATGTTTCTTACCGTTATAAAAGCGGTTCTCAATTTTTGCAATAGTCGCGGTACTATCACAATGGAGCATTCTAGGACAGCTGGAAACCTTTGGTAATATAATCCAAGATTCATTGTTTTCTTAAGGTATCTCATTCCCCTTTCTATAGCTTGTCAATGCTCCATACTAGGTCTACTGGTAAACTTGCATAATAATCCCACAACATAGACAATGTCAAGTCTACTGTAATCAGTGGCATACTGAAAGCTACCAATGATGCTAGCATACTCAGCTGGTCTTACACCTTTACTAGTGTTCTTAAAAAGTTTTACACTTGGATCATATGGTGTGCTAGTAGGTTTACAATCAAAGTATTTATATTTCTTTAAGATCTTTTCCACATAGTGAGATTGATCAAGAGAAATTCCTTCTTTTGACCTAATAATTTTTTATACCAAGGATTACGCTTGCCTCTCCAAGGTCTTTCATATCAAAGTTGTTACACAACAATGATTTCACATTATTCACAACATGAATGTTGGAACCAAATATGAGTAGGTCGTCTACATAGAGACATATGATAGTGCAAATGTCATTTTCTGATTTGTAACTTTCATTCAACTTAAACTCATTGGAGATCATTAAGTCGTTAAATTTTTCATGCCACTGCTTAGGTGCTTGCTTAAGACCATACAACGCCTTATCTAACTTACAAATCTTATTTTCTTGCTCATGCAAGGTTGCCATATAGATTTCTTCTTCCAAATCACCATTTAACATCCATTTGATGTACTAATAAATTATGTATCGCAGTGAGCGAAATTAGTACTCTAATGGAGGTTATTCTAGTAATAGGTGAAAAAGTGTTGAAGAAATCTACATTCTCCTTTTGCCTGAAATCCTTAGCTACAAGGCGAGCCTTGTAATTATCCACTGTGCCATCAGGTTTCAGTTTCTTTTTCAATATTCACTTACAACCAATAGGTTTGCAACCAGAAGGCAGGTCAACTAAATGTCAGGTCTTATTAGACTCTAGAGAATCCATTTCATCATTTATGGCCTCTTGCCACAAATCAACATTCAAAGAAGTCAAAGCTTCTTGGAGAGTGGATGGATCCTCTTCCAAGGTATAGACCATATAATTAGGTCCATACTCTCTAGCAGTCTTTGTTCTTTTACTTCTTCTAGGTTCTATTTCTAACTCATCTTATTATCATTATTGCTAATCACAGGTATGTTAATAGTTTTTGTGCTCCTACTATTCCTCAATTTAAAAGGGAATTTCATTTCATTGAAGTCTGTATCGTTAGACTCAATGATCATGTTCGTGTTAAGATCATAAAACCTGTATGCCTTGCAGTTTACAATATACCCAGTGAGTACACATTCATAGACTCTACTTGCGAGTTTAACTCTCTTGGGTCTGGTATCCGGACATAGGCTAGACAACCCCAAGTTCTCAAATAAGACAAGTTTGGTTTTTTATTCTTAATAATTTCATATACGAAAATTTTTCTTTTTCTTTTAGCCTTGGGGATTCTATTTAGCACATAGCATACAGTTAATAAAATTTCAACCCACAAAGAGGGTACTGCATCAGAACTTAACATAATAGCTACAACTAATTAAGTTAAAGTTTTATTCTTTCTTTCAGCTTTACCATTCATTTCAAGTGAATATGGTGTAATTGTTTCATGAATAATGTCATTTAAGTTATAAAAATAATTAAACATGTTAGAGTCATACTCATTGCCTCTATCACTTATGAGTTTCTTTATTTTCTTGTTGAGTTCATTTTTAATTTCAGTTACATATAACTTAACATGCACATGAACTATTTCTCCTACATTTATATCCTATGTAGAAAATATCAATGTTAAGAACACACCACAATTGCAAGCATTAATAGTTATCAGAAATTGCCGAACTTATACTCAAATTGTGGCACATCAATCTTGCAGAACTTATACTCATACCGTGATACAAGTAGCTGAGTCTAAATTATGTGTTTCCTATAGTGATAATACTAATGAAATAGTTTAACACTGTTTTCTATGGTTAATTGATTCAATGAGCAATCCAGTACACATGAACATGTAAATTAAGTTCTTGGAGCCACTTGAAATGCACTCATGGAGTTCAGAGTGAAGTTAAATAATTATTCAACGAGAACTTACCAAATTGTATATTCGATGAACCTATATTTTCACTTTTCATTTTTCCTACTACTACTATTTGCGTAGATCCAAATATATATAGTAAATCTGGATTTGGAATGTGAACTCTTTCTCCATTAAAACAAAACCAATAATAAAAAATGTTTACATTGTTTTTCCTATAACTTGTGAAGTAAAGCAATACTCATCCATAAGTTTAAAGCTAAGCAAACTAAATACATCATAATTTTCTCATAAACAAACAAACTTTCAGAATTCGCACTCAATTTCACATTTTTATTGTTCAAACTCTCATAATTTGATATGTAGTGAAAATCATGAAATTGATAGTATAATTTCTAGTGCCAGCTTCATCGGTATCATATTTCTTTTCAAGTGCATACCAAATTAATTTGGCAGACTTGTATGAGTTGTAGTAATCATAGAGATCATCAGACAACTCATTCAGAATGAAGTTCTTACATAAGTAATCACTTTCATTCTAGAGAGCTATTTCAATAGCCAGTTTATCTCTTTCCTCTTTTATAGCCTCATCTACACCACTAGGATGTCAGTTTTTAGAACGTGGGCAACCTTTCTCATATTGAGGAAAAATTACATCTTATGTTGCCAACGTTTGAAATTTGTCTCATCAAACCGAAATGGCTTGTTCAGGTCATAGTTGTTCGATCCAGTAATATTATCTATGAATGGCATTGCAGTAGAAACGTCTTAAAATTGTTGTTACCGTAGCTCACCACAATTTTGAATGGCACGAAATAATCGTTACTAGCTCAGTCACGACCAAGTCATTCTCTTTAAGACATTTCGTGGTACTGATATAATTGTGCAAACAGACTATCAACCACGTCGTCCCTAGGATAAAATAGCCAAGTTCTCTATTATACGATTTCTTACTGCACTGTAAGAATCGCTCTCGAATACACCCACCATATGGTTACTAGTGCAAATTCTCGAATTCTCATAATATGACTACTCGTGCCAATTCTTTTTCCACAATACTGATTACAAATGCTAGTTCTCGAAATTCTCACTTTGGATGCATGTGCCAATTCTCAAGTGCCACGGAAAGAAAGATGAAGAAAGTTGCCGGAAATGCGTCAGCGGAATATAAGGGGGGAGAAAGAGAAGTTGAGAGGTAAACACCTTCAACTGGGTGCAAATTATAATGTGGGTATGAGACCTCTATTTATAGCATGAGGCCTCCAACAACTCTTTCACCAATGACTCTTTTATCAAAGGCTCTATCATAATGGCCGAGATCTCCTCCAACGGCTGTCTAACGACTCTTTCCTTGTTGCATGTCAAGTCAACACACGGTCCAAGCCCAAAAGCTCCAAAAAATAAATAAAATAAATAAATATTTTATTAAAAAGAATGTTGGCCCACAACTTAAGGCATATAAAGCCTTTCAACTTCCCTCCTCCAAACAAAGTGAAACTAGTAAGTTTTTTCATTTTACTTCAAAACATCATTATTTTCTACCAATTCTAATAGTTTTACTATCACTATGCATGATATAGAACTTGTTTCAATATTATGTAAATATTAATATATTTGTACATGCACGTGATTCAATGAATATATTAAGTTTTCCGTCACAGTTTCAACACCAAGCATCTTTGAAAGCTTAACAATATTCTGAAATATCATGTTTTTTTTATAAAACTAGTTGACCAAATTTGGAACACTTAGAGGGTTGATTTCCACAACCCACGGTCTGAGTGTTTAATGTATATTGGTTAAATTTGAACATGAACATGGATCCTTTTTGGTCCAGTAGTTGGGGAATTTGTCACTGAATGCATAGGTATTTGGTTCAACATCTATTGGGTGCATCATAACGTAAAAAATATATTTTAGTTCCCAAAATCTGGAACAACTTGTGAGTGGTTGCATTGGTTTGGCACACGTATTAATTTAGTTGTTTTGGGGAATGTTATGTGAAAGGTGGGTTGGTCTATTGTTCTATACCCACTGTTATCGCATTGTTACCTACTTTTCCCCGAAAATGAGTTATCTGTGACTGTTATCCGAATCCAGCAGCTGATGGTAAGAAGGGTGGGTTAGGATACAATGTAACAATGTTCATTGGTTTCAAATAAAGTATCTTTATGGTTTTCATGGGAATTGTACAGAGGTCCCTATGGTTGAAAGCTAGTAATAATACCACAAAGCAATTACATGCAATATTGTTTTTTTTTTCTTGTCCAAAATATATATTAAGATCACATATGTTAAGCATTGGACTTTTGTTGCACTGGTTGAGATTTTTTTATAGAATGCATGTTGCTTTGGGTTCCGGTTCAAAATCCAGTGATGGCAAATTTAATTGTAGGATGTGTCTCATTTGAGTTAAATATAAGTAGTAGTATATATTGTAAAATATTACAATTTTTCATGGTTTGTTGGATTGTGGATTTCCATGTGAAGCTTTGTGTCTTATGTTCAATCAACGTAGTTTGCCTTCTAAACCGGTTTGTATTGTATGCAACCGTTTGAATTTCGAAAAGCCTATTTTCAGTTTTTCTTTTAGCTAATAGTTTGAGTTTTGAATAAAGAAAAGACAAATGCAAACCTGGGATTTTAAGTCAACTACATGTAGTTGGTCAGATGCAACCTCGCCACCTGGCTATTACTGTGAAGTAGTGAGTTAGGTTCCAAAATATATATTTATATGATTAAGTATATAAATAAAATATATTTTGGATTAAGGGTTGAAGAAAAATTGTATATTTTGGATTACATAATTATTTGACATTGTAAGTGAAATGATCAAAGTAAGAAGTTACCAACGTAATCTCTCTTATATGTAGATTGTTTATAATAAATGTTAAATATAAGTGTGTATATGTATCCATGCGAATAATAATCGGCCCAAAGGAAGCTTATTATTTGGCCAGATTATATACACATGTGATGGTAAACATGTGACAATTATAAGGTTACATTTGCGAATAATAAATCAGTTCAAATAAGGGTTTATTATTTGACATGTATTATGCATGATTAATGTTTGACCATTACAACAAGAGTACCATTATTATATGTTTATAGATTTATGTGAATAGTGATCGTCCAAAGGAATATCATTATTTGGCCAAAATTACAAACATACTTATGGTAATAAATATGTGATAATCATATGGTTTTTCATATGAATAATAAGTCAATCCCAAAAAAGGCTTATGTTTGACATGACTGATTATCAATATTTGATTACTACATTGAATGTATCAATTACAATTTAATATTTTTATCCAAAGACTGAATATTAATGTTGTACTAGGTAACTCGTGATCACATCAATATTTGAATTTAAGAGTTAAAGTTAATTATGACTTTAATTGCAAAAATGATTGCAATTTGTTTTGTTGTTTGTTCTATTGACTTCTCTGCTTTTATAAGTCTACAAATATATATTTTACAGTCTTCCTAAATTGCACCAACTTTAAGAATTAAGAATAGAACATTGTGTTTGTTCTCGAATGCATGTATACCTTGCACTTTAGAAAGGAACACCTCATTAATTTTAAGGAAATTCCATTAAGGATAAAAAGAATTATGAGGAATGAAATGTTGAAAGAGCAGGAGTCTTATGTTCATCAGGTATGCAAGTCCAGGAATATTCATGAGTGCAATGTTTTAGGAAGGGATTTTAAAGTTAAAGATATATAGTAGTGTGTGTTGGCTAAGTGAGTCTAATTTATATATAAAGTTATGCACATCTGGATATTGTGTAATTTGTTAGAATGCAGATATTTAAGTAATCCAGTAACAAATAATTGAAAGACAACCAATTTAGTTATAAATTACTTACAAAGAACAAAAAAAATATATTCTCACAACATAAAGTGATTCAGTTAGAGATCATTAGGTATTTTTATTTAGTTTTGTTAGATGTCAATACAATTGGAAATCCATGAAAGGTTGTATCCGCCTATTAGGTGGATGATGAGCTATTTTGGAAAGTGCTAAACAAACACTTATAGTTTCATCTATTATGGTAGTAATTTTCATAACTTATTATGAGACATCTGATTATGGGATATGGCTATACAATTGTCACTTGGCTGCTGATTTGGATATTGAAAGACCATTAAAGTTATATTGTGACAAAAAGTTAGCATTGATATATTTGGTTTAAGGAAACAATTTAGAGTGGTCTAATGTCTATAGAGCATACTGACACAAACTTGAAGTTGCAGATCTGCTCACTAAAGGTTTATCATTAAGGTCTTTCACAAGTACATTGCTCATATGAATAATATATTATTTGAGGATATTTCGGTTCAGTGGGAGTTTGTATATGGTTGTTCTTTCAGTGTAAACATAAAGATCAATAAAGTTTTTTTGCAGTATAAGGTTTATGGTTGATTTTCACTCTGAAATCTATTTACGTGGATCTCGCTAAAGTAAAGGAGGATGTTGAAAGGAGTTTTCTCTTCGGTGTGCTTTCTTTATTTGGTTAAGTAAGTGAACTCGGTTTTATTCTTTGTTCGCCATCTTGGCTTTGTTGAAATAAATTCCAACAGCCGGTATAATGGTTTCAAGAATATTCCAGTTACAACTTACTTCTAATAATCATGTGAATAAGTTATTCCTTCTTTGCCCCATCTCGGCTTTGTTAGAATAAATTCTAACGCCGGTACAATGGAATCGAAGCAATCCCCTATTACATAATTATTAAGTACCTTTAAATACCATCTCGCTTTTGTGGAAAAAATTCTAACATCAGTTTAATGGTATTCTAATGTACAAAAGTGATGAATAGTTAGTTGTTAGAAACAAATAAATAAATAAAGAACAAAAGAATAATAAATTTAAGTGATCTTTATTTATTTACTCTCTTTCAGGTTTCGTTTATTAACAAACCAAACTTCTTCCTTAAGGAAGGTTGGCATTAAAGAATAAATAAATTGCTGAGCACACATGTGGCACTGCTAACCTGCCTGCTTGAGCAGCTTTGACCATGCTGACTGAGATGTGGCTTGGGTTTTGCTGACCTGGTCAGGTATCTGGTTCACTGCTGAGCACACATGTGGCACCACTGAGCTGCCTGCTTGAGTAGCTTGGGCGTGTGCCAGGCTTGTGTCTGACCCTGCTAAGGTTGTGTTCAGGCCGTGTCAGGCTTTCTCTGGTGCTAGGCTGAGCCAGGTTGGTTTGTACCAGGTTGGTTTGACTGAGCCAGGTTGGGTCTGACCGTGCTAGGTTAGTGTCCAGGTCAGCTCAGCGTAGCTTGGTCCACGTTAAGCTTCCTGCTTGAGCACCTTGAGTTTGACTTCTTTTTCTTCTTGGACCATGAATCTTTATTATCTTTTCTTTTTCTTTCTAAATCCTACAAAACACATTAAAGAGAAATACAAACACAAATATACAAGATTGTGATATTTTATCCAAAAAGTATTGTTTTTAAGTTGGTTTTTCTCAATTATGCTTAAGATAAGTGCCATAAAAGTGTATGAAATTTAGGTATGTTTGGCAGTTGGCACTTATCAATCTCTCCCAACTTAAAACTTTGTGTGTCCTCAAACAAAAGGTAAAGCTTATCCGAATTCACATTTGGCTAAGTTTAAAGATGATCAGCATGATTTCAAAAGTTCATAAGCATGTCAAAAATTGATTTCAATGCGATTTTTCATGATTTGTGAATTTTGACACATAATGCTTCAAATAAGGAATAAATGCTTTTGTTTATAAAAAATGTGTAACAATTTACCTAAGCAAATATTTTTCTAACCAAAAAGTGTTTTTTGCACGCAAATTCAAAATTGAAACTTTTCAGAGGGTGTTTCACTCAAATTTTCAGTCATTTGTTTGTATCAATTTGAACTTGTTATTTGTCTCACCTATTCTCTTAAATTGCATAAATAATCAAAGATCACTAAGGTCTTTATTTTGGTTGTAATGAGGTTTGGTTTGGATAACGGTTTTTCTAGATATTCAATGCTAAGTTAAAAAGAGAGCATTTTTCAAATTTTGCTCAATGAAACACTTCACTCTTCTTTTCTCCATTATTTCTTTTCCCACTCTTTAACTTTTGAACCTTGGCTTCTATTTTTCTCAATCTCTTTTTGTTTTCTTTTTCATTTGTAAAGAGATTGAGTTTTTCTTTCTTTCTTTTTAAGAAGCAAAGTCCACCAATTTTTTTGCCCAACTTAATTCTTTTAAACTATTTTTTAAAATTTAATGCTCTCTTTAGAACATTGTTTTTTTTTTCAAATTCGGTTTCAAGGGATAGTTTGAAAAATTATTTCACTTGTTTGGCTCAAAGGGGCTTATCAAAGGATGATCCTAATTGGGTTTGGACTTTTTGGCCTTTGATTCAATTAATAAAGGAACATGCCTTGATCATTTCTTATAATTTTTATGCAATTAAGAGATTTAAAGACTCAAACAAGTTTAATTAGACAAATCAAATGTTGATTCTTTTGATTCTCACGTGTGTTTAGCTCATTCCCTCACTTGGTTTGGTTTTACACATTTTTGATTTAAAAGATGTTTGCAAAGATCTTGTTACACAAAATTGAATTTTCAATTTGCAAAAATTTCAAGTTATGACACTATATGATGTTTTCACAAAAGTTTAGCATATATCTCATTTTGCTCACTCAAAGCGTAATTCAAAGTATGTTTAGCATTTTCTAATCATGTGATCATGTTTCAAGAATTTTGTTTAGCCATTTTCATTTCGGTTTTTAAAATTTTTGAGTTTTTTGAACAAACAAATTTACTTTTTACATATTTACACAATCTAAACAAGAAATTTTTAAATTACGTCAAGTTCTTTTCCCCCCTTTTTAAATAAAGGCTTGTCCTGAAGCGTTAAACTTTTTTCGGGACTTACTTGATGTGATTTAAAAATTGCTTTGTTTTCAAAATAAAAATGCTAACAAAAGACAATGATAAAGGAAGTAAATATTTACCAAATACTGGGTTACCTCCCAGTCAGCGCTCTTTTAACGTCATTAGCTTGACGTCTGACTTTGAACGAGATTATTCTGATTGCTCATTGACGATGGAGCGTGACTCATCACCCAAATAAGGTTTTAATCTCTGTCCATTTACTACCCAAGTTGCTTTCGTCTCGGGATCTGTCAACTCAATTGCTGCATATTCTTTTACTTCTTTGATGACAAATGGTTGTGTCTGTCTGGTTCTTAATTTTACTGGAAGTATTTTGAGCGTTGAGTTGAATAGAAGTACATTTTGTCCTTGATTTTAAATAATATCTTATATTACAAATGAGCTTATTTTAATTTCTTCGATTCTTAGGCCTTTCTATGCTCAAAATTCTTCAAGTTCTCTGTAACTTATCTTTAAGGATGGGGCTATTGGATGAAGTAAACATAGAAACTTCAAATTTGGCCTTCGAGTATCATCAACATGGTCAGTATAAATAATTGCTTTTTCCCCAGTCAAATAGCTTCAAAAATTTTCCAATGCAAACACTATTGCTAGCAGTTCTTTTTCGGTTGTAGCATAATTGATTTGTGCTTCGTTTAGAACTTTGCTAGCATAATGTATTGCATGAAAATCCCGTTCCTTTCTCTGTCCCAGAACTGCACCAACTGCATAATCACTTGCATCACACATTAGTTCAAAAGGTGATTTCCAGTTTGGTGCAGTAATGACAGGAGTAGTTACCAAGCATATTTTTAAATGATTGAATACTTTTAAACAAGAATTATCCAAGTTAAAAACAGAATCTTTTAAGAGTAAATTGCACAAGGGCTTAGCAGTTTTTGAGAAGTCTTTGATGAAGCTACGATAGAATCCAACATGTCCGAGAAAGCTTCTGATTCCTTTAACATTTGTTGGAGGAGGCAACTTTTCGATCACTTCTATCTTAGCTTTATCAACTTCTAATCCTTTGGCAGAAATTTTGTGCACGAGTACAATTCCTTCAGTGACCATGAAGTGACATTTTTCCTAATGTAGAACCAAGTTAGTCTGTTCACATCTTTCCAAAACTGTCCGAACACAGAAAAATCATCCATGACGACCTCGATGCATTTCTCCACCAAATCAGCAAAGATAGCCAACATGCATCTTTGAAAAGTTGCAGGAGCATTACATAGTCTGAATGGCATTTTTCTGTATGCGTAAACACCAAATGGACATGTAAATGCCGTCTTTTCTTGGTCCAATGGATCCACAACAATTTGATTGTATCTAGAGTACCCATCCAGGAAACAGTAGAAGGCTCTTCTGACTAATCTTTCCAGCATTTTAACCATGAAGGGCAAGGGAAAATGATCCTTTCTTGTGGCGGCATTAAGTTTGCGGTAGTCGATACAAACTCTCCAACCAGTGACAACTCTGGTTGGAATCAGTTCATTGTTCTCATTTCGAATTACCGTCATCCCTCTTCTTTTTGGCACCACTTGAACTGGACTTACCCATTTACTATCCGAAATGGGGTAGATCATACCAGCTTCTAACATTTTCACAATTTTTTTCCTCACCACTTCCTTCACTGCTGGATTAAGTCTCCTTTGCGGTTGAGCACAAGGTTTATAATCATCCTCCATCATAATTTTGTGCATGCAATATGATGGACTGATGCCTTTGAGATCTATTAATGTCCAACCAAGTGCTGCTTGATGCTTCTTCAAGACTTGTATTAGTTTTTCTTCCTCCAAATTGGACAGCTTACTGTTGATATTTACTGGATTGTTGGCCTCTCCATCTAAGAAAGCATACTTTAAATGAGACGGTAATTCCTTCAACTCCAGTTTTGATTCTTTCTCTACTGTTCCACTTGGATTTTGGTGAAGAAATAATTCATCAGAAAAGTGTTTGATGATTTCTTCCTCCACTTTGTTTTCTTGCATCTCCAAAGATTTGTCAGATTGAGGGTGTTCTGCACAAATTTCTTCAACAATATCTAATTGCAAACAATGCCCTTTGTCCTTCGGATGATGCATTGCATGGAAAATGTCAAACTCAATTTCATCATCTGCAACTCGAACTAGTAATTTGCCATTTTCCATGTCAATCCCCATTTTTGTTGTCCTCATAAAAGGTCTCCTTAATATGAGTGGAATCTCTATATCTTCGGTAATGTCAATGACCAGCAAAGTCTACCGGGATAAAAAAATTTCCACTTTGACCAAAACATCCTCTGCAACCCCTTCAGGATATTTGATTGATCTATCTGCTAGTTACAAGGACATTCTTGTAGGCTTTAATTGTATTCCTCCAATTCTTTTCATCATTGGCAGCGACATCAAACTCACACTGGCTCCAAGATCAACGAGTGCTTTGCCCACAGACACATTTCCAATAGTGACAAGAATGTTCACACTGCCTGGGTCTTTCGATTTATGAGGAATGTTTGCTTGAAGAACATCACTACAGTTGGCGTTGAGTAAAACAACTTCCTTTTCCTGATAACTCCATTTTTTGGACAATAGTTCTTTCATGGACTTGGAGTAAATTTGCATTTACTCCAAGGCTTCAGCAAATGGAATATTGATTTTTAGATTTTTGAATATCTCCATGAACCTTGCGAACTGTTCTTCTTTCTTGGTTTTTAATGGAGCTACCGGGTAGGGTATCTTTTTTGTACTAGTGGGTATTATTTTTCTTCTTTTCTTACCCCACTAGTTTCCTCTTTTTCATTTTTTTATTTTTCTTCTTTTTTATTTTTTTCTTCTAATCTCTCTTTTGGTTTTTCAACTCCATCTTCTACTATCTTCCCACTTCGAGTCTTAGTACTTTCACAAAATTCTGATTTGACCAAATGAGTTCTTGTCAAGTTGTTGATTTGTTCTTCAATTTTCGTGAGAGCTTCACTTGTCTTCTGCTGATGGTTGATAGAAGTTTGCATGAACTGGTTGAGAATTTTTTCCAGTTCGTCATGATAAGTGTGAGTTGTTTGGAAGGCATAGACATTCTGGTTGTTTTTACAATCATTACACCAAAAACTTTCTTTATTGGTTTGTTCCATTTGTTTAGGTAGATCTCGAAGTTTTTTATGGTCCGAATTGAACTTGAGTTGGAATTCTTTGATGAGTTGCTAATTTCTTGTTGTAAATCAACATGTTAGTCCATTTCTGAAAAATGAAATCAAAAGGAACCGTTTTGTCTATTCCCAAAAGAAAAGAGATTAGTAGGTAAAGAAAACATAATTTACATCTTTGTATAATTCAAACAATTTGTACAAAAAACAAAAATAAATTTATGTACAATTATTTGATGTATGACATATAAATAGGAAAATTCTATTATTAAAGCAATTCCCCGGCAGCGGCGCCAATTTGTTGAAAGGAGTTTTCTCTTCGATGTGTTTTCTTTATTTGGTTAAGTAAGTGAACTCGGTTTTATTCTTTGTTCGCCATCTCAGCTTTGTTGAATATAAATTCCAACAGCCGGTATAATGGTTTCAAGAATATTCCAGTTACAACTTACTTCTAATAATCATGTGAATAAGTTATTCCTTCTTTGCCCCATCTC
>NC_032025.1:8387327-8405434 GCF_001865875.1 Lupinus angustifolius | reverse complement strand
TTAAATGAAATTGTTAGGAGCATGAGCCATCCAATCAAGGATTGGAGGCATTAAGTTCCAAATTAGATTACAAAATGGATTTTTGCATCTCATTTGCCTTCTCCTTTCTCCTCTTGAATTATAAACTCACTATAAAAAAACTTACTTACAAAAGCTTCTATGAACTGAGCTTTCAAACTAAGAAATAAGAAGAGAGAATTGTGTTTTTTCTTAAGGGAAGAAGTCATGTTGAATGAAGGAAATGCCTTCCAATTCATAGAGTTTTCCCTGCCACCGCTGAGCTGCTTCTTTGCATCGCTCAGCAGTTGACCAAACCTTTCAGCATGGGTTTGATCACTTGGTCAAGTAGCTTGGTCACCTCCTTAAGCTTGACTCACCAAGGCTAGTTGTGAGCTATGGGACCAGCTATGGTGAGCTACTCCTGAAAAGCCTATGGTGGGCTACTTGAAGTGAGGTCACACCACTGAGCATACATGTGGCACTGCTAAGCTGCCTGCTTGAGAAGCTTTGATCGTGCAGACTGAGACGCAGCTTGGTGCTTGTTGACCTGGTCAGGTGTCTGGTTCACCACTGAGCACACATGTGGCACCACTGAGTTGTCTGCTTGAGCAGCTTGGGCGTGTACCAGGCTTGTGTCTAACCGTGCCAAGCTTGTGTTTTGACCGTGTCAGACTTTGTCTAGTGCTAGGCTGAGCGGTCAACCAGGTTCGCTAAGCTGCCTGCTTGAGCAACTTGGTCTGTACCAGGTTGGTTTGACTAAGCCAGGTTGGGTCTGACCGTGCCAGGCTCGTGTCTAGGTCAGCTCAGCGTAGCTTGGTCCACGCTAAGCTGTCTGCTTGAGTACCTTGAGTTTGACTTCTTTTTCTTCTTGGACCAGGAGTCTTTATTCTCTTTTCTTTTTCTTTCTAAATCCTACAAAACACATTAAAGAGAAATACAAACACAAATATACAAGATTGTGATATTTTATCCAAAAAGCATTGTTTTTAAATTGGTTTTTCTCAATTATGCTTAAGATAAGTGCCATAAAAGTGTATGAAATTTAGGTACGTTTGGCACTTATCAGAGGACCAGTTGAAAATTGACAAGTATAAAGACTCATATGATTTTCATGCTGCATATTTCATGATTTATATAATGTCATTTTATTGTGTTAATAATAGTATCATTAATTGGTTTAGTTATGATTGATATAACGACAACCACTTTGGTTCTATATATTAATATAATTAATGGAGGAGATAAGGATATGTCTAAGGTTTATAATTGCGTATTTTTGAGCTCATAAAGTCTAACACAATTTGTAAAATTACATATGTGACCAGTAGAAGATTGTACGGAATTTTGGATCACACATGTAATGTTTAAGTGTGTTTAGGGTCATTATTTCAAGTAGCCAAATTAAAGTAAAGTACATGGATATAGACATAATTGTCATGAAAATTAGTGTGTAGATACCTAAAATCTTATTTCTATCTTATGATGGGCAAAATTGAAATAGGAAACTGAAGTAACATCACCCTTCATGGAAGGTTATGCGCTTCTTATAAATATGAGGTTATGGTTCCCAATTGGAGAACAAAACATGATCTAACACAAGACACAAAGTCATTCTCTTCATCTCATTAGAGGAGAAACTAAGGCTAAGGGTGGTCTTCAATTGGAATGTCAAGTAACCCACATGTCCCACTATGAACATGCATTTGTATACAATGACAAAGGATATGGAGTTGGTAGATACATGATGAAGGATGCATAAAGTTCATTCCCCATATTATCAATGAATACATTAAGGTACACTTCGGCTATAGTATTCTATATTTCTTCTCGATGATTTGACATGAATTATCTTGGCTATATATGATGATAATGTTCATCATCTTTAGTATGTAATAAGTATCTATAAGTATATAAAGTCTCTCCCACCATTAAATTCTATCTATTAAATATTTTTCCAACATTCATAATTTTAAAGAACAACTTTAAAGATTCAGGAACTACAATTGGGTACACATTTTATATGCAATTTTTTATTATATATAATTTTTAGAAATAAATAGATGATGTTTATTTCATTGTGTGTATTAAGAACACTTAATATTACTTTCATCATCTACATCTTGAAATCGATGATGTTTCCACTTGGGATAAATAATTGGTAGTAGTGGCACATCTGTCAAATGTATATATAGTTAAAATTCAAAGAATATAATTGATGAAAACGACTAATGGCGAATACATATAATTATATTGACAAAAGTTATAGTAATTTACTTCACCCAAATGGGAGAAGTCTCACATGCTACTGATGTCCTCATCATGAACAAAAATCTTCTATACCCATTATTTATCATTATATTTGTTACTAATAAGAAAACAATTGTTTTAACTAACAAAGTGATATTTTCTTGATGATGACAAAGACAATGATATACAATAATAGGTATTAGATCTTGGAGTTGATTTTCTTACTAGTATTAGTTCAAATTTGATTAGTTTTGCACAATGTGCATTGACTCTTGGTCTTATATTATGACTTCTTGTAGACACTACTCTTTTGTATTTGGGTTAGCATCCCTTATGCTTCATTAATCCAATATTTTGCTTAAAAAAATATTGCGATAGTTTGAATGTGAATATTATGGATATTTTTCATTATTGATCAAGGCATAAAAAAGTCTTATTTATAGTACATGAGTAGGTAAGAACTTAACAAACTTACCTAACTAACTAACTAGAACTTATTGTACACAATTAAAACATGCCTATTACAATTAAAACGTGTCAATTACAAGAATTGTTCAGTCAATGTTTCACTTGATTTTTTAACCAGTTAATCGATTAACTATAATGTTAATCAATTAACTGTTATTGTTATTGTCTTGTTTCTGTTTGCTTTCCAAGGTAGCTTTGTTTTCCAATAGCCCACATTAAGCTGGAGAGTAAATGTTAATGAATCCAACTTGATATTTTGATTTGATATCATAACATTGTGATGCATTGGAATCTCGACCCTAATGTGCATTGTGCCACATATCGTAATTAACAACGGTTATTCAACAACGCAACTTTAAACGACACTATTAAAAACAAGGTGGAAGAACATCAACAATGCATACTAAGGCAAGCGATGTCAATGTGGGTAACTTCAACAACGCATTCTTGAAACAACGATATTAAACATCAATAAAGTTAGCGTTGTCTTGAATGAGTTATATTTAACAATGTATGTGATAGGAAGCGTTGTTAATGTTCATCAATTCCATAGTGCAACCTTGAATAAGTGTTGTTGAAGATGACCTAGTAACAACGCTTTCTTAATTATGCGTTGTTGATTGTATACGACTTTTTAAGTATGAAAGATATTAATGGTTGAATGTTTATGCATCTCTTCGTTTCTTAAAATATTAATGATTGAATGGTTATGCGTCACTTCGTTTCTTGAAAAATTAATGGATGAGTGGTTATGCATCTTTGTTTCTTGAAATATTAATGGTTGCTCATCTATAAATGTTGTGGTTCACTCCATGTTCTATTTCATCAATAAGCTAGAGTATGTGTTTATGCTTTGTATTTTTTTTGTCTCCTTCATATTGTCTACTTTTATAATTAGTCATGACACCCAAGGAGATGAAGATAGGAGGAAGAAAACACAAAGTAGCCACAAAAGAGAGCAATACAAAAAGAATCATGTCAATGAGGTCTCAACAAATCATGTCATAACAAAGGCAAAAAGAAAAAAGGAAGTTTTGTTAAAAGGAATAGAAAAAAGGCAGACAATAGATCTCAACAATTCGAAGTGTTAAAAGTGTTAAAGTTGTACTGTCGGGAACCCTATATCAAAATCATGTCAAGGAGGTCTTTAATATCTTTTGATTTGGCAAAAGGACCTAGATTACAAAAGGAAAGTGACTGTTATACAAGACTTACATGAGATGAATAATTAATCTATAAATCATTAAGTTCATTCATCTACCAAATCATTCAATTCATTAATTTCCTTCATTGTAATCTACCAAATCATTTAGTTCATTATATTGTTATCTATCAAATCATTTAGCTCATTATAATGTATTTTGCCTCTTTGAATGAAGAATGAACAATTATTTTGGATGTTAATTTCTATTTTTTTATTTATTTGAATGAATATTTTCTTTAATATTTTTGCAGTTCCATATTAATAAACACAAAAAACAAATTAACAAAACTTAATAAACATAATAAAAAAATTAACAAAACTTAATGTTTAATATTTTTACATTTTCATATTAATAAACACAATAATATGGTAATTTACTTCATGACAACTTCATGTTAATTAACTTATTTCCATGTTATATTTTGACACGTAATATAAAATGTTAATTTAACAACGCATAATTAGGAATACGCTATTAAATCGGAAAGTGAGTTCATTTTAACATCGCATAATTAAGATAGCGCTGTCAATTAGATTCTATTCAACAACGGATAATTGAGATAACGCTGTTAATTAGACTTTATTCAACAACACATCATCCATGAAGCGTTGTTGATGTGTTCATGAAAATGAGTAGTAAACAATTGGATTCACAACAACAGTGCAACCCTTAAGAAACATTGTGGAAGATGTCAATACAACAACACTAAAGTTAATATGCGTTGTTGAAGATGTCCTATTAACAATGATATCTACATAAAGCACTATTGAATTGTTAGGATAGTTTAAATATCTAAAAGATGAATCAGTTCCCTCTATGCTCTCAAACATAATCGAACAAAAACCTCATACTCTCATAAACCCTAAAAAAACTTTATCAATGACTTCTCAAAGTGGTGATCATGGTTTTCACGGTGGTGACAAAGCTACACCGACTCCATAAGACAAGCAAATTGTTGCTCAAAAACGAACTCCACGTGGAATGACTTCCATGAAGAATGTCATTCGGAAAAGAAGTAAGGATGTGAAGATAGAAGTTCAATGGAATTCAAAAGGCCAACCATTAAACTCGAAGGATGACAACTCATTGGTAAGCTAGATTGGGGTCATGGTTAGGCAGAATGTGCTGCTAACATTCAGAAAATGGACTGATGTTAGGTTGAATGTCGTGAAGGAGTGTATTTGGAATGAAATAACAATAAGTTTATTTTTTAGGGTGTGTGTTTTTGTGTTTTCATGCAATGTACATTTATGTATTTTCATGCAATGTACGTATATGCATGTGTATGCATGCAATATAATGTATATGTGTTTTAATTTCAGTCAATTTCTGATGTTGGTGAGGAGCATAAGGATTATATCCTTAAATCTGTTGACAAGGCTCTCCGACAATTCAGAACCAATACCAGAAAATGTATCAGAGATCGTGATGGCAATGTCAACCTAAAATCTCCAAAGAGTGAGGATTGGAAGACTTTTGTCACCCTACACACATAATACAAGTCTTTCTTGGTAAAATTGTATTCTTTGTATTGACTTTATTCTTATATATGCTTTTGTATACACATATATATGATTGTTGATGTTAATGTTGTTTGTTTTTGCAGAAAGTAAGTAATCAAATCCGCAAGAGGACATCTAAGCCTTTGTATCCATTATTGGTTATATTTTTTATGCATATATATATATATATATATATATATATATATATCTAATTACATTATTATTGGTTATGTTTTGTCAACTGGACACAAAAGCAATACACCTTTGACTCCACATAGAGTAGAACTCGATGTTCTATGAGTTGATGCCCGTAAGAACAAGGATGGTGACATTGATAATGAGCAAGTTCAAGAAGCGGAAAAACATGTTGTAAGTACTCATTTTTTAATTATACTTAATTTCCAAACCTTATTTATCAAAATGTTATTAATTAACATTATGTTTTTTTCTTGATTTGTCAGGTTTCCCTAAAAGAAAAGGAGGCACAACCAAATAATTGCATAATACTTGATAAGGCACTATGACTGCCTATATATCCTAGTTGTATCTGGGGTGCATGATTTGGGGTTAGTCAACGAACATTTATACCCCATCCAAAGGATGCAACCAAATCCCAAATGAGTCAGGTTCAAAATCAATTAGATGGGCTCATACAATGGTTCAACGAATTTGAGCAATCAATGAAGGTGAAGGAAGCTGAGTTGCAACGACTAGCTAGTGCTGCTAGCACTGTTCCTTCAACCATCAATGAGATTTGCATACATGCTCCTTACAACATTCTCATTCTGATGCCTATTCCTGAGGTAATTTAGTTAACTTATTTTAATTTATTTGTCATTTAGTTTATAGTCGTAAACTAATTATATGTTTTAACTAACGCATAGCGAATCAGTTCTTGCAAACTTTTCCTAGATACCCCATCTAGCCGAGTGGTGGGTGTTGGGAAAGTGCACAAGTCGATCGATGCTATGTTGCATAATGCACGTATCCCACGCCATCATGTGAAGATCTCGATTGATGTTGCAATCGATGATGATGTGTTGGCTGGCTAGTAGACCTTGTACAAGTAATTCCTGCTAAGGTATAATTTTTCACCTTATGCTTACTCATATTATATATATACTGATCTATAATTGATATGTTTTTTATTGAATATTTCAGGAAAATGTACACTCCACCTCTAATAGCAACCAAAAGACTAAGCCATCTTCGAGGGCTATAAGCTCAAAGCCATCTAAGAGTGATGTGAGCTCGAAGCCATCTAAGGGTGATGTGAGCTTGAAGCCATCTAAGGGTGATGTGAGCTCGAAGCCATCTATGGGGCATGTGAACTCCAAGAAGACTACCAACTACTGTACTCAGATGTTTGAGCATGTACAGAAGTTGGGAGAAGAAATCATAAGTATATCAATTCTGAAGGAAGTCTTCGAGATTGATGCTGAAGAATATGTTAGCATCAATGATGTCGTAATGTAATTAAACATGAATAGATAGGTGCAACTGTTGTATGTGTATATATGAGGTAAATTATGTTTTCTTAACTTCTCACTTTTGCATGGCAGTGTGTTATAATTAACTAACATTTGTGCTATATATATTAGGTACTTGTATGAAAATTTTGGTTCGGTAAATAAGAAAAAGGCGATGTTCATATTCCTACACATTACCGCTTTGGTGTCGAGTGACAAAAATAAGATTGGGGAACAAACAAAATGAATTGCATATACTCTCCTCGTTTGTAAGAAGCTGCATATTTATTTCTTGAACCTTTTAATATCAGGTGAACATTTTTTAATTGTCTTTTATATTTCTATCTTTAGTATGTTTGTTGTGATTAACATTTCCTAACCATGTACATATGTTTTGTTAGGCAACATTGGCTTTTGGTTGTCATCAATCGGGTCAATGAAGAATTATACTACTTTGACTCATTGGCACACGGTGATCTGGACAAGTACCCCGCTATGAAAGAATTGTTTTCTAAGTAAGTGGACTACTCATTTAAAATTTGAGTTACACTTTCACTTTCCTAGTTGTTTAGTAATTAAGTACATTTTCTATTGTTTAGTGCGGTGAGAGTTTACAGAGGTTGTAATTGTTCTAGAAAAATGATACCACAACACAAAATCAAGTGGACTCATATATAGGTATGGACACAAATCATCTCAATCAAATATATGTGTAGCGTATTCATATTTCAACTAAGGTTATACTTATATGTTTACTTCATTTTAATTGTAGGCCCCTTGCAAACAAACGAGGTAGATTGCGGCTATTACATGTTGACATTCATAAATTAGATCATTCAGCAATGGCCAACTAATGAAATCAAGTTTGTTGGCAAATCATATACAGATGACTGAAATGGCAAATAGTCAAAGGATGCCATTATAACCGACTTACAAAGTTTTGATGAAGACAAGGTCTTATATGGAAAATTGAAGACTTGGACATCTCAATAAACAACATACCAAGAACTCAACGTCAACGTCATAGAATATAAGATTGCTTTTTACATTCTAGAGTCCTAAGATGATTGTCTAGTATTGAGTCTTAGGGTAGGTAAACCCAAGATGGAAGTGCCTCACAAAGAGTCTAAAATAAAAATCATATAAAATGAGGCATAACATCTACGTACATATATATGATAAGTAACACTCATGCATTTGCATAAAGGTTACCATACATGGTTTTGTGCATAAAGGTTTTAATCATTTCTAAAATCATGATTGCTAGATCATTCATCATATAGGATGTTTACCATATAATTAGAAAAGCCATTTTTAAACGATTTTAATCGATTAACCCAATTGGTAATCGATTAAGAACTGGTGAAATCCTTAATCGATTCTGGAAAGTCGTAATCAATTAAATGAAGTTACAGAAGCTAACCTCCCAGGATTTCTGCTTATTAATCGATTAAGCAAGTTTTTAATCGATTAAGCTATAACTGAAAATTTGCTTTCAAGAAACCTGTTAATCGATTAACTTGGCAATTTAATCGATTAATATCAGTTGAGTCAGTTATGAACTAATTCTGTTATTCTGAAACAGAATCAAATCAATTTTTAAACTGAGATTTTCACACTTTCTTTGATAACCGAAAATATATGGAGAGAAAATAAAAACAAAGACTCATGGTGCTTAAGTTTTCAAATCTATTTGGTTGATTCTTTCAAGTTTTTCTGACATAATTTTTCAAGAGTGAAAAGAGAGAAAAGAGAGAGAGTCTTTCAATGTGCCAACATTTTTCAAAGAGTAATCAACCAGTATAATCGATTAACGTACTAACCATAATCGATTAACCGTGTTGATAATCGATTAACTGCAATAACTTTGTATTATGCGCAAATATCGAAATAGTGGGATTAGTGATCAGCTACACTTATTCACCCCTCTAGGTGTAATATTACCTCACTGGTACCCAACAAGTGGTATAAGAGCTAGTACAAAGGTGCTAGCTTGGCCGCTAAATTCTTTGATCCAAGGGATTAATCACTATGGGTTCCACTAACCCTTTCGCCGGTGATGGCGCATCTATGAACCGCCCTATGATCTTCAGTGGTGAGAGGTATGCCTATTGGAAGGTGCACATGCGAATCTTTATAGAGGCAATAGACACAGAGATTTAAGACTTTGTTGTCAACGGGCCTTTTACTCCACTTCACTTAGTGGATGGTGAACCCAAAGAAAAACCAAAGGGATTATGGACTGACGAAGAAAGATGTAAAGTCCAACAAAATCTCAAGGCAAAGAACATAATAACCTCTGCCTTATCATACGATGAATTCTTTTGGGTGTCACAGTGCCTAAATGCAAAGGAAATGTGGAATACTTTGCAAGTAACCCACGAAGGCACAAGTGAGGTTAAGCGCGCAAGATTAAATGCGTTAACACATGAATATGAGTTGTTTTGTATGTTTCCAAATGAATCGATTAATGAAATGCAGAAAAGATTCACTCATATTGTTAATCATTTAATTGCTTTAGATAAGAGCTTTGCTATTGGTGAGCTTACTAACAAAGTGTTGCATTGTCTTGATAGGAAATGGCAGCCCAAGGTAATAGCAAGTATGGAGTCGAAAGACTTAGACACAATGTTGCTAGCAACTCTCTTTGGAAAATTCCAGGAACACGAAATAGAGTTAGGACACTTAACAATGCATGAAGATTCAGACTGAAAGAAAAAGGGGATCTCTCTGAAAGCTACATCTTCACAACCACAAGAAGATAGAGATGATGATGATTCAAGGTCTGAACTAGATGATGAAACCTTAACCCTCTTGGTTAGAAATTTTGGCATGTTTGTCAAGAAGAAAAGAGGGTTTAAGCACTTTCAAAAGAAAGAGGCAACTGATTCAACCAGATGAGGCAAAGCTCCCAAAGATCGCCTCATTTGCCATGAGTGTGGCAAACCGGGCCATATGAAATTCCAATGTCCGAGTCACCTCAAGAAGGTTGTACATGATAAATGCAACCCCAAGACTTTAAATCCAAGAAGGCCTACATAGTATGGGATGTTCTGGAGGGCGAGACAACAAGTAGCACATCCGATGAAGAGGAGATGCCAAATTGTGCTTAATGGCAAACTCTTAAGAAATTGGCAGCACAAGCGATCCAGATGACACGAGTGAGGTAAATTTTTCTGACACTTCTTCGTGTTCCAATGAGTCTCCTACTTACGATGAATTGTATAGTGCATTTGTTGAGTTGAATGAGGAACTTAAGAAACTAGCGAAAGTAAATATAGATAGAAAACGAGTCATCATGTTGAATGAAAGTAAGATAACTAAAATGCAAGAAGAATTAAATAAATTGAAAGTAGAAAATGAGACTCTAGATCTTATTTACTCTTCCGCCTCATCTAGTTGCGCCACTAAATTAATTGAACCCCCTATATGTGATCAATGCGATATATTAAATTATGAAATTTCTGATTTAAATGATAAATTGGCAAAGTTCATATATAGTTGTTATAACCTGAACAACCTACTTGCTACATCTAGAAATGTAGGTAATCATGAAGGTCTTGGATATAAACCAAATAAAAAGAGAAGACTATATAGGAGGCAAGTAGATTACATGCATAATAGGACTAATCATAAAAAGTATACTTGTTGTTATTGTGGTAAACATGGTCATACATCTATATCATGCTACATTAGGAAATATGGAGTACCTAGTGGTAAATATGTATGGATGCAAAAAGGGCAAGAATCTTTTATTACTAACAAGAAAGGACCCAATATAACTTGGGTATCTAAACAATGCAAGTAAAATTGTTTTTATAACTTGCATAATTTTTTATTTGTAATTATGTACTCTTTTTCAAAACATAATTGGCATAATATTCACTGTTTGTTGTTTGTATTATATTGATGTTAATAAAATAAACTTCTGGTTTGTATTAATGTGTCTGTGTTGTTGAGAATGTACAAATGTCTATGCTGTTAATAAATGTATATGCAGATATTAATTTCTACAAATCAATGGTGAATTCTAGGGGAAGTCCTGTCATGCGTTGTTGTAAAATATTAATACAACAACGCTTTTTATAGACAGTGTTATTATACATGCTTACTACAACAGTGTTATGTGTGTGCTACGCTGTTGTATTAAGGTGATGTTTGAGAATATTTATGAATAATACAATAACGCTTTTGTGATAATGCGATGTTATATATATGCATACAACAACGCAACAATAAGCGCTATTAGTAATATCTAAAAAATGTGTTGTTTATGTAAGACATATATGACAACGCTCTATCTAGGATGCGTTCTTGTATTTATCTAATATATGACAGTGTTTTTTGTGTGATGCATTGTGGTATATATTCAAGACAACAGCGTTTGAGAAGCGTTGTTAATCATGACAATATACTACTGCGGTCAAACAGAAAGCGCATGAAAGCATTGTTATACATCTAAAATACGCGTTGTTAAACTACAACTCTGGCATAGTGGTGATTGCATTTTCTCAATCACTTGATTATATTTCTGGTCAGAAATCTTGACCATATTCCTGGTCAGAAATCTTGACCATATTCCCATTGAATCTTATGGTTTTACATTGTTGAAGCTTTCTAGCTGCTCCTGATCATAGTATTCACTTTCTTGGCGTGAATTTCATACATTTTCTTGACAGCAACTTTAATCATCACTTTACAAACAGGGCCTTGAAAATGGGTTATAACAATCTTCAAAGGCTCTAGTAACATATTGTGAAAGCTTGAATATGAATATTATGGATATTTTTAATTATTGGTCAAGGCATAAAAAAGCCTTATTTATAGTACATGAGTAGGTAAGAACTTAACAAAACTTATCTAACTAACTAACTAGAACTTATTCTACACAATTAAAATGTGTCTATTACAATAATTGTTCATCCAATACTCCACTTGATTTTCTAATCAGATAATCAATTAACTATAGTGTTAATCGATTAACACTTACTCAGTTAATCGATTAACTATATTACTGCTGTCTTATTTATGCTTATTTTCCTAGTTTCCATTAAAAAAGGTATAGAAAATTTCTGTTTCTTTTTTGTAATCCTTATGCCGCATGTTTTTTAAATACTTTATATGTTGCCATCTCATGATGAAGATCCTGACTGACCAAACCAATGTTGTTCACTATCATAATGAAACTTAGCAATAGTAAGGTAACCACAATTCCTATCACCGTCCACACCAGTGGTGGTATCAATATGACGGTATAGAACATCACGGATCGAACTGTGTCCTATATGCCTCCTGCTTTTAGTTGTCTAGCTTTAGGTTAACACTGCTTGGTTTGTTTTAGAGAAAGTTGTATCACAGTGGCCTTTGATGAACTACAAAATTGGGATTCCATATGGTTGAACAATTACGGATCAAGAGTAGCTGATCTATTATGCACAGAATCACTATCCTTCTTAGATAATTCTGGTCTATTATGGGAGAAAGAGAATGTGAGGGATGAAAGAGGAAAAAAAGATAATTTTATGTCTTGATTGGTAGTTTGAAATTTAAATAGGGTGAACTAATGATAATATTAGAATATTTTATATTTTTCCTTTAAAATATAATTTACAATAAAAAATAGAAAATAATATATAATAATATAATTTTACTAAAAATATTTTATGTATTTTTACATTTTGTCTCTAGAAAAACCTCAAATGAGGGGACTATAAAAATAGACACATAAAATATTTTGGACTAATCAAGTCATCAAACTCTTCTTTCCATACTCATTGCCAGCATTAATTGTAATATGTAGATGACCTAGGATCATTAACTTGATGATGACAATATATAGAAACAATAGCTTTTTCATATTTTCAATGGTATCTTTTCTTTTTTTTTAGGTAAAGAACTAATCTATTTTGGGGTGTATGATTATCCCTCCTAATAAGTGTCGTTCTCAAGAATTGAATCTTTGACCTTTAGGTCATCCATAGGATCTAGCGGAACCTCACATCACTAAACCACATTATTAGTCAGAAAAAATAGTTTATAAAATGGAATAAAAGATAATAGAAATTCATTCTCACATGAAAAGATAAAAAATAGGAACAATTTTGGGTTTGAGAAAGGATGTGATAAGAAGGTAGGAAAAGAACAAAATATACAGAATAAATTATATTCAGTTTTTTGTGAAATTATACAAATCACTCATCTCTTTTTTATATCTACATAAATTACACCTATTTATATATATACGTATACTAACTATCTCAAATGAAAAATAAGTGTGATCTTTTAAACTAAAATTGGGTGATGAGTATAATTAAGTAAAACAAAATTTAGATATTTATTGAGTATGTATAACTAAATATGAGTGATGAGTATAATTAATGAGTGACAAGTTCGAATAGTATAAGAGTCAACAACTCAACATCTCTTCAATATTTTTAGTACGTTACAAAATGCATTAATAATTCTAAGGAGATATTGTTTAAATCGCTCATATATTTTATTGTAACGAACCAAAAATATCAAAGAGGTATTGACTCATATACTATTTGAACTTGTCTCCAAACTATACCATATTTTGTTTAATTAAATTACAATTATAATATCTATTGTTTAAAAAAAATACATTTATCTTCCTTCCATAACTAGTTAGTGTAACTCATGAAAATTAGGAGGGTATACGTAAAAGAAAAAAGGAGGAATGTTACTCAAAGGTGTCATTGTAATTTACTAAAATATAAATCTTCTCCTAGATCAAGCAAAAACCTTTGCAATTAGAATAGTTATTTTTCCTGTTTTAGTGGCTCCTTAGTCTCATTAAATGTTAGCTGAAATTTTAAATAATGTGACAATATCATATTCGGCGAAACAGGATTAGAGACATTAATTTTGACAAGGATATCATGTTTCAAAGTAGTATGAAGACGGATTTAACATGTCATATTTTATAATTTTTTATGTTATCATTTAAGACTAAATTTTAAATAAAATTAAAATATTAATATGTTGTCAAGATTTTATTAGTTGTCTTTATATAGATGTCTGCACGGGGACCGTATGTCCCTTATTTTTCCTGTCCCAGTATCCCAGACCAAACATTGTTAGCAAAGAAATGAAAAATAATACTTCAACTTAATTTTATTTTACAAAAATAATTTATTAAATTTACATGTTCAAATATAAGTTACTGAGACATGATTGGGGACACCAAGTTAGACATGTGATCTCCATCCCTCCATACAAGCCTTTCTTATCAAAGCATGTCCCAAAGTGGAAAAAAAAAAATAAAAAAAAATAATGAATATTTAATTTTTAAATAACATATTTTTATTTTTTATCGAGGATATACTTTGTATCTTTGTCCCATTAATATGTGACACGTGATTGCTTGCAACATAGGTGGGACTTAGAACCAAGGGAATGATGCGTCATGTATGGATCAGTGATCCCAACAGAATAGATATTAACAAAAGGCCAATACAGGAGAATCAATATCATATCAGAGTTATGCAAAGCACAATATGGCAAATAATATGCATCGTGAGTGATCTAAATTAAGATGGTTTATATCATTACGCCATATTTAATATACAATAACGCCTATTTAATAGCAAATTTCAGAATAACGGTGTTAATAAAAAAGACGGAAGCTAAACAACAGTGCATACTAAAGCACATACTGTTAAACTGGATACACATTGTTAATGAACGTTTTATTATAAGAGTGATCTTTAATAGCGGACATTTAAGTTTGCGCTATTAGATAACATATCATCAACAGCGCCATCTCAAGATTGCGCTGTTAGTTAACATATCAGCAACAACGTATTCTTAAATATGCGCTGCTGATGAGTTTTAAATATTTTTATGAAATATTTTTGTTAATGTCATATTGACTTTAATGTCATTATTTTCATGTCATTACTAGTATTATTATTTGAATGTCAATAAAAATCAAAATTACTTCAATATTCTACATACTTAATTAATTGTTATTAACACTATGTCATTATTTTATTATTTGTATTCTTTAATTGATAGTTACTTTATGTCGTTTTTTTTCTAATTTGGAGGCTCTCTAACAGTTCTATCTCAAGATTGTGCTATTAGTTAATTGATACTTGTGTCGTTATTTTAATTTGAAGATTCTTTAACAGCGTCATCTCAAGATTGCGATGTTAGTTAATATATCATCAACAACGCATTCTTAAATATGCATTGTTGATGAGTTTTAAAATTAATTGATAGTTACGTTTTGTCGTTTTTTTAATTTGGAGGCTCTTTAACAGCGCTATCTCAAGATTGTACTGTTATTTAACATATCATCAACAACACATGTTGAAGTTAGCGTTGTTGTAGAGTAATCATCAACAATGCTACCATAAAAAACGTTGTTGATGAGTACTCATTAATAGCGAATTCTTAAATAAGTATTGTTGATGGGTTACGGTATTTTAAATATCAGAAGTTGAAACACTTACCTCTACACTCTCAAAACTTCTACAATAAAAAACTCTCAAACCTTCTGAACTTTCAAACACTCGGAACTCAGAAACATGTACATACAACATCAGAAACTTCATCAATGGCTTCTCATGGTAATGATTCTCACAGTGGTGATGATACAACAGTGCCTACTACTCCTTTCAAACGTCCTCCTCGTGGAATGACTTGCATGGAGAAGGTGATTCATGCAAGAAGTAAGAACATGAAGATACCGATTGAATGGAACATAAAAGTTCAACCATTAAACAAGAAAGGTGGCAACACTTTGGTAAGCTTCATAGATGTCACAGTTAGACAAAATGTGCTTATCACATTCAACTTTTGGAGTGATGTTCGATTGAATCTCGTGAAAGAGCGTATTTGGAATGAGATTATAGTAAGTTTCCATTTACATATTTGTATATTTGTGTTTCCATGCAATGTATATGTATTTTCATGCAATGTATACATGTTTGCATGCAATGTATATGTATTCACGTGTTGTATAGTAAAAGTGTAGTTTGGTATATATGTATATATATATATAATAAATGCAATGTATATATATTTACAATAAGTTTCCATTTACTTTGGTATATATGCATGTATTGTTTTCACAGTTCTGATTTACGTGTTGTATTTATGTGTTTTAGTCAACTTTTGATGTTGGTGAGGAGCACAAGGATTACATCCTTAAATCGGCTGGAAAAGTTCTCCGACAATTCAGAACCGATGTCGGAAAGCTTGTTAGAGATGTCTAGGGCAAACCCAACTTTCAAATTCCAACTAGATATGTAAATCATATTCGAGAGGAGAATTGGAAGACTTTTGTCACTCTACGCACACAATACGAATCTTTCTTGGTAAAATCATATTCTTTTTTGTATATGGACTATGTACTTATGCTTTTGTGTATATATATATATATATATATATATAAATTTTTATATATGCTTTCGTGTGTGTGTATATATATATATATATATATATATATATATAATTGTTGATGTTATTGTTGTTTGTTTTTGCAGAAAGTAAACAATGAAAACCGCAAGAGGGCATCTAAACTTTTGTATCCATATAGAGCTTCATGAGCAAGGTATAAAGGAGTTGAAGAAAATATTGTAAGTATTGTTAATTTTTAAGTACATTGTTAGTTATGTTTTGTATCCATAATTAATTACATTATTAATGGTTATGTTTTTGCAGCTTTAGCAAACTGATGCTCTTTCAAGTTCACACGCAGTAGATCTCGATGTTCTATGGCTGGATGCATGTAAGAACAAGCAAGGCGTAATTGACAACGAAAAAGTTCGAGAAGTGGCAAACTATATTGTAAGTGCTTATTTAGCTAAACTTGATTTCCATATTTTAATTATCAATGTGAACGATTAATTAACACTATGTGTTTTCTTGATGTGCAGGTTGCCCTAAAAGAAAATGAAGAGCTAAATACTTCGAACAGTCAACACAAGATACTTCAGGAGGATGTAGGACTATGTTAGTACCCGGGCCGTATCTGGGGGCGGGTTTTGGGGTGACCAAGAAGTCAATTGGACTTTCTCATGAAACGCTGCGGTCAATTTGAACATCTACTTCAACTGAAGGATGATGAGGTGCGTCAAGCTCGCGATGTCCCATGTAGTGTCAACAAGAGTTTCTCAAAGGCTATTCATCAAAACATTACCATTCCTTAGGTAATTTAGCGTTAAATAATTTTCATTTGTTGACCCTTTAATTTAATTTTGGTCATAAACTAATTAATTATATGTTTTAACTAACATGTAGGAAATCAGTAAATGCAAACTATTCTTGGACATCCCATCGAGGCGATTAGTGGGTGTTGGTAAAGTGCACAACTCATCTGATGTGATGCTACACAATGCACCTATCCCATCCAATCATGTGAAGGTCGCGATTTAGGTTGCAATCGATGATGACACATTGTTGCCAATTCCTCTCGATGAGGATATCTTGACAGTTGAAGGGGCTATAGGCAGTTTTGTGGCGTGGCCAATAGACTTTGTGCACATAGTGCCAAATAAGGTATGATTTTGACCTAATGCTCATTAATTCTTAATTATTATATGTTTTGATTTGTAACTTATATGGTTTGCATTGAATATTTCAGGTTAGTGAAGTTTTTGCACCACACTCTACAACCCATGACAAGGAGTCAATGATATCTCCTGCTCCCCAACAAGTATCAAAAAAGGAAAAACATGGGACTTCCAAGCATCACATGAAAAAGTTGACGAAGAAGCAAAATTCGTCAAGGATGTCAGCTCCAAAGAATCGCATATACCCTTATGCACTCAGCTGTTCAGGCATGTACAAAGTTTGGGTACAGATGGACTAATCATCGTACCAATTCCTTTTGAGGTGTTCAGGCTTGAATTACAATAATACATTAGCATCAATGAAGTCAAGGATGTGTACGAATATGTCTGGATAGGTGCAAGTGTTGTATGTGTATATGCGAGGTAAATTATGTTTTCTTAACATTTCATTTTTGCATTTGTTAGGTATCAGTGGCTAAAATACACCTAGAAGAGGTGGTTGAATAGGTGTAGCGGTCAGAGTATCCGCTTTTTCGAAAACAACAAATTATTCAAAATTAACCCCAGATTAATCGATTAACAAAACACAAATAATCGATTAACACAATTACTTTAATCGATTAAAGCAATTAAAGAGAGAAAGAGAGAGAGAAAAATCCTGCAACACGATTTTTA
>NC_032025.1:8386399-8387227 GCF_001865875.1 Lupinus angustifolius | reverse complement strand
TCGATTAACACAATTACTTTAATCGATTAAAGCAGCTCAGAAATTACAAACAGATTCGGTTTCTTTCACAACAATTAACCGAGATTTAAACGAAATTACATAGCTTACAAAATATCAGAGTTACACTAGTACAGTATGGAAACATAATATATCAATTAAGACAACTATACAATGTAACCGATTAAAGCAATTTAAAGAGAGAAAGAGAGAGAGAGAGAGAGAAAAATATTGCAACACGATTTTTATCCTGGTTCGTTTGCGTGTCCACTTGCAAACTACATCCAGGCCTCCCGGCTGATCTGGGAGATTTTTCTTCACTATAATTGAGATAATGTTTTACAAACAATTCTTCAAATTACAACACTTAGATATTCACTTGAAACTAAAGAACCTTACTCCTTGGTTTGACTCCCTTCCTACCACCCAAGAAAACCTTTCTTGCGGTGTAGCCCCAGCCAAGAACCTATTCTCTCTATCAAGAACACTAAGCTAATGAAGATACAACACAATCTCGTTGGTGGTAAGACACCTTGAGATTCCCAATGTTACAATACTTTTCACAACAAAAACATGGAGTAATCTAAAGCAATTATGATGCTCAAAATAAACAATTAAGATCTTACTCTAAAACTCTAACACAAGTCTCATATAACATGACAATGTATTAGTTGAAAACAGTTTTACAGAATGCAAAATCTTCACAAAAACACCAATGAATGCATGAACGTGTGAGGTGAAATAGTGAGAAATTAAACATGAAATGCCTCTCAATCCTAAAGCATAGAATTCTCTCTTTTCTAATCTCACAAATGCAATGTCATATAGATG
>NC_032025.1:8385244-8386299 GCF_001865875.1 Lupinus angustifolius | reverse complement strand
ATGCACCCTAAACATCTCATATGATCAAGAACCATTCACACAACCAAATAAACTATTTTGACATAATTAAGCACAAAACTAGAATCATAGCATAAAGAGTAAAAGTATTCAGCAACCATTACAAACCATAATATGTCAAGCAGAGACAAATAAAGATGCACAAATAAGTCTGGAAATAGTAACAACAACTGAATCCATAAAGTGCAATAACGAAGAAATAAACCTAAGGGTAAGATGTCCTAGGTCTAAAGTCTTCTATACTATGGTTGAGGTGGAGGAGGATCAATCTCATCATCAGGAATAACAATGTTCTGGTCACCCCTGATCAGCATAGACAACTTCTGAAATTCAGAACAAAACAATGCATTCTGAGCTTCAGCAGTAGATCGAATAAAGGCAATTTGAGCTTCAGCTGTTGATTGAATCAGATTTCTCACCGACTGATATTGGTTGTCTGAATAGGCAATTTGACGCTCTTCATACTGTTCCATAACTAGAAAGTATGAGTCCTTCAACCCTGAAAATGAAGGTACATGCGGTTGTTGAGCCTTTGCTCCATAGCTTCCATCTGAGCCATACCGAAAACAGAATCCTGTGATGCTGTCCTAGAGGGCTCCCCCTGATTTGTAGCATTCTAATCACCCATGCCACCCTGATTATCATCATCGGACAGCTCCAGATCAATAGTAGTGTAGTCCTCCTGGTATTGCCAAGTAGTACCATACTTGTATATACCCATTTTATGAATGAGACTCTCACCAACTAGATGATCCTTGCCAGTATACTCAACAATGATGGTGTCAGAAACATATATATGCAAATAATCCACAATGCGTGAAATGAATATACTATAGGGAAGCAGCTTCGACTGAGACAGAGACACACTGTTCATAATCTTCAATATTTCCTCAGGCCAATTAATCATTACATTATGCTTAACAGCGTACATGAAACACAAGTCATTCACAGTGGGCTACGCATGATTTGTGTTCCTCTGTACCAAAATATAAGCAATGATATAATGTAACAGCCTGTTCTCAACAGATCATGACCCA
>NC_032025.1:8384750-8385144 GCF_001865875.1 Lupinus angustifolius | reverse complement strand
CATAAACAATTCATCACTAATCTCAAACAGTTTACCAGAAATCATAGACCAGTATTTACTATCCTTATATCTGAAATTTGCATAAAATTCCCTAACTAGAGCAGGATAAACTTGTCCCTTTAATTCCAGAAATTTAACGGCTCCCTGAGCCTCCATATCATGCGGAAAGCTGAAATTCTGTTCCACCATCCAAGTTAAGTCGACATACCTTACATACGTGGGTTTGCGTCCTAGAAACTTCGCTAAACGGGTCTCTTGCAGAATGAGCGAATAATAAGGGTCACCGTGGTCCCGAGTGGAGGATGAGCCAGCTTCCGGTCTTCGCCCATGATTAACGGGAGTTTTGAATCTTTTTGCGCGACCTTGCTCCATTTTAATGTAGAACCCGAATTGA
>NC_032025.1:8383951-8384650 GCF_001865875.1 Lupinus angustifolius | reverse complement strand
ATATCCCACTTTCTAGCTGCTTTATTTGAAGTCCTAGAAAGAATGTGAGTTCTCCCATCATAGACATTTCGAACTCTCCCTGCATCATCTCAGAAAAATCTTTACATAGAGTATCATTAGTAGATCCAAATATTATGTCATCCACATAGATTTGTACAAGTAATACATGATTTTCTGATTTTCGAATAAAAAGCGGTGTGTCAACCAAGCCTATTTCGAATCCTTTTTCCAAAAGAAAGGTATTTAGTCTATCATGCCAAGCTCTAGGAGCTTGCTTAAGACCATATAGTGCATTTTTAAGTTTATAAACGTGGTTCAGATGTTTAAAATTTTCAAAACCAGGCGGTTGGTCAACATAGACTTCTTCTTGAATGTAATCATTTAGGAATGCGCATTTTACGTCCATTTGAAATAATTTGAAGTTCATAATAGATGCAAAGGAAAGAAGCATCTTGATGGCCTCTAATCTGGCTACAGGGGCATAGGTTTCGTCGTAATCGATATCTTCCTCCTGGTTGTAGCCTTTGGCCTCTTGGTTTTCCACACAGCAGGCATATTTGAATGCTCATGAGACCTGGTCTGACATTCTTCATTGGTTGCTTTTTCATTATCCACGTCTTTTGAGTATGCTTCTTCTAAAGCACCTGCAACATCATCAGACACGACCTTTCTCTTCTCTTTTGGAGAAGATTCGTCAAA
>NC_032025.1:8382879-8383851 GCF_001865875.1 Lupinus angustifolius | reverse complement strand
GTATATATACTATTTTCAGGTTAAGTTGGTTTTGGATTTGCTTATCAAGATTTTTAAAGGATTTGAACGCATCGCTTTTTGCAGATAAAAATAATGTCCATGTGAATCGGGAGAAATCATCAACAATAACTAGAGCATAGTAGCTACCACCAAAACTCATGATTTGTGATGGTCCAAACAAGTCCATATGGAGTAATTCCAAGGGCCTTGAAGTGGAAATCACATTTTTCTTTTTAAAGGAGTTTTTGGTTTGTTTACACTTTTGGCAAGTGTCACAAATTTCTTTAGTTTTAAAATTTAGTTTTGGTAGCCCCTCAACTAGTTCGTTTGATGATAATTTATCTAGATGTTTTACATGGATATGTGCAACGCGTCTATGCCAAAGCCAGATGTCATCTTCTTTAGAAATAAAGCATTTTGAAAATAAGGTAGTGACATCAGCCAAATTAACCATGTAAATATTATTTATACGATGACCAACAAATTTAACATTATTAGATAAGATGTCACGAATAATACAACAGTCAGAATCGAAAGATACACGGTTACCTTTGTCGCAGAGTTGGCTTATGCTCAAGAGATTATGTTCTAATCCTTCAACATAAAGGACATTTTCAATAAGAGTTTGAGATGGGTTACCAATTGTTCCGGTGCCAAGGATCTTTCCGTTGTTGTTGTCTACGTACGTGACGTATCCTTTGTTTTTGAGTGAAAGATCCAGGAAGTTTGATCTTTCACCTGTCATATGTCTCGAACACCCACTGTCTAGGTACCATTTCTGTCCTTGTGTTCGAAGACATATCTGCAAAAAGATCACTTGCTTTTCTCAGGTACCCAATTGATATTGGGTCCCTTTCTATTAGTAATCGGGGAGTCATCTCCCTTCCTTATCCACATGTATACGCCGCTAGGTATACCATATTTTCTGATATAACATGAATATGAGGTATGACCATATGTATTGCAATAGAA
>NC_032025.1:8360316-8382779 GCF_001865875.1 Lupinus angustifolius | reverse complement strand
TATATGACAACCTTATCAAGAAAGATAAGAAGAAGGTGATGTTCTTATCCTTACATTTCACTGCGGCGCCAAGCAATGCTACCACTAAGAACGTAGGGGATCAGACAAATTATGTTGCAGATATTATGATCCAATGTAAATATTCTGCAGATTTATTCCTAGCACATTTTAATTTCGGGTGAGTATTTTGTATATGTTTGTCTTTGTATTATGTGCTTAACCATTTCATAACTGTATGCATATGTTTTTTTAGGAAACATTGGCTTCTGGTTGTCATTAATCGGATCGTGGAGCAAATATATTATTTTGACTCATTGAAACATGGCGATCCGACCAAGTACACTATTATGAAAGAAATCTTCAATAAGTGAGTGGACTATTCATTTAGTTGTATAGTAATTAAGTAAAATTTCTATTGTTTAGTAGTTAAGTATATTTTTTGTTGTCTAGGGGGCTGCAAATTTCTAGAGCCCATAATGTTCGTCCTAAATATTCATCAAACAACTTCAAATGGATTCATGTAAATGTATTGACACAGATCATCTCAAACAATTATATACATATGTATTAATCATATTTCAGTGAAGGTTATACTTATAGGCTTGCTTAATTATAATTATAGACCCCTGCCAAACCAACAACAAAGATTACGTCTATTATACGCTGAACTACATGAAGGAGATTATTCAGTAGTGATGAACTCCAGTCCAATTTGATGCAGATATAGAGACATGCCTAGAAGACCAAGTCATCCAGATTAGGGAAGAATGGTCAAAAATATATACTTACTTTTAAAGAGTAGTATAGGGAATTCAATGTATAGATTAGGTTGTAGCATAGGAATTCAATGTATAGTCACACAGATATACAAAAATGTAATCAATGTATTTAGCTATTATGGTGTAATCAGTTTTATGTTCTCGTGTATATGTAGTTGTGAGAATTTTATTATGTTCTGGTGTTCAATATATGTATATGTTTTGTAGCATAATATGTTTTGTAGCATGATATATGTATCTGTGCAATATATGCTTGGTGTTCTGTGTTTTGATGTTGTGCTGCATGATTGTGCTTAACTATGTAGAATTAAGAATCAGTATATACAACAGCGCATATTTAAGTATGTGTTGTTGAAGTGTCATATTCAACAGCGCACATTTAAGTGACATTGTTAATTACATATCTTCAACAGCGCACATTTAAGGTTGCGCTGTTAATGACATATCTTCAACAGCGCAACCATAAATATGCATTGTTGTATACCTAATGTTCACGACAATTGTGCATCGACTATATAACAGCGACGCCTTAAATGTGTGATGTTGTATATTATATCACCAAAGGTTTGAATTAGTTTTCATTATTTTCTCTAAATTAATGTCATTAAAAATCACAATTACTTAATTATTCTATATATGTAATTGATTAATATTATTTGAATGTCTTAGTCTCTTCAACAGCGTATAGTTACGGTTGCACTATTAATTAAATCTCTTCAAGATCACCACCTTAAAGATGTGTTGTTGTATAGCTATATCACTATCATGTTTAATTAGTCTCTTCAACAGCGCATACTTAAGGTTGCGCTGTTAATTCCATTTCGTAAATAGCGCATATTTAGGATTGCATTGTTAATTACATCTCTACAACAACACAATCTTAAATATGTGATGTTGAAGACTCCGACCAGACCCTAAAAACATAAAACTTTCTCGCACTCACACACAGTCTCTGAATACCCAAACTCACTTACCTAGTAGCGAAACTCATTCAACACCGAAAATCCTTTACTCTCAAAATCATTCAACACCGAAAATCATTTACTCTCGTAATAATTCTACCTCAAAATCATTCAACATCGAAAATCATCACTCATTCAACACCGAAAATCATCACTCATCCAACACAGAAAGTGAGTTTTCTTTATAAATATTTTTCCTTATTTCATATATTGAGTTTGATTTCACCTTAGTACATGAGTTTTTCTTAATGTCCGAATTGATTTCACCTTATTTCACTCATTTAGCTTGTATTGAGTTAGGGTTTCCTATTTCAACTTATTACATGAGTTAAAATGTAATGTATCCTTTAGTTACCATTTACGAGGAGAATACATACGAACTATAGATTAACTCATTAATATTTTTTTTCAATTCCTTTCTAGAAAATGGGTCGAAATTGGATGAGGGCCAATCGATTGACAAAGGAGTATGAGGATGGAGTCAAATATTTTGTTAGGTTTGCTAATGATAATGTTGAAAACCCAAATAAAATTGTTTATCCTTGTTTAAAATGTTGTTATTCCAACCGAGTTACTCCTATTGAGTTAAAAGTTCATCTAGTGTGTCACGATATCGATCAGAGTTACACATGTTGGACAAGGCATGGTGAGAAAATAGTTGGTATGGATTGTCCTGAGACAAATGCATATGAAGGGGATCATTTTGAGGAAATGGCAAACGTTATCGTAGAGGATCTTCATGATTGTCCTGAGATGTTTCAGCGGTTGATAAGTGATGCTGAGAAATCATTATATGATGGTTGTACTAAATTCACTATATTAGCAGTAGTGGCAAGGTTGTATAAGTTGAAATCAGTTAATGGATGGAGTTATAAGAGTTTCATAGACCTACTTGCACTTCTGAAGGATATATATGATAATTGCTCCCTTCTCGAACCTATAATGCTAAACAAATGTTACGCTCCATTGGCATGGACTACAATAGGATACATGCTTGTGAAAATGACTGCATCTTATTTCTTAACGAGTATGCTTCGTTGAAGTTTTGTCCCAAATGTAATGCAGTGTGTTATAAGAAGGAAGACTCAATTCCCAAAAAGGTGGTATGGTGTTTTCCCATCAAATCAAGATTTAAGCGTATGTTCAGCAACACTAAAGATGCAAAGAACTTGACATGGCATGTTGATGAAATGATTAAAGATGTCAAGCTTTGGCATCCTTTAGATTCTCCTCAATGGAAAAAAATTGATCATGTCTATCATAGTTTTGGTCAAGAATCAAGAAATCTATGTCTTGCATTGTCAACTGATGGAATTAACCCACATAGTGTTCAAAGTAGCTCCCACTGTACATGGCCAGTGATGTTGGTGATATACAACCTACTTGCTTCTCTATGCATGAAGCGCAAATATGTGATGTTATCTATGTTAATTTCTGGACCTAAACAACCAGGAAATGACATAAACATATACTTGGCCTCATTAATTCAAGACTTGAAAGCAAATGTGAGAGACATGTATAAATGTATATGATGCGCATAGAGAGGAAAGATTCAACTTGAGGGCTATGTTGTTCGACACAATCAGTGATTTCCCTGCATATGGCATTCTGTCGGGATACAGTACAAAAGGGCATTTTGCATGTCCTGTGTGTGAAGACAATACTCATTCAACGAGGTTGGAACACTATAAGAAGAATGTCTTCCTTGGACATCGTAGATTTCTATGTTCTGATCATCACTATCGACGATGGAGAAAAGCATTCGATGGGAACAATGAAGAAGGTCGTGCTCCTTTGTCGTTGATGGGTGACTAATTATTTCAAAAGGTAAAGGGTTTGAATAATAACTTTGGTAAACCTTTTGCAAAAGAAATTGTCACAAATGGGTGGAAGAAAAGCTCAATCTTCTTTGAATTGCCATATTAGAGTTCATTATATGAAAGACATTTCCTCGATGTTATGCATATTGAAAAAAATGTATTTGAAAGTCTCATTGGTACCTTACTCAATATCCATGGTAAGACCAAAGATGGCTTGAATGCAAGATTGAACTTGGTTAGCATGGGAATAAGAAAGGAATTGCGACCGATAATGAAGGGAAAACATACATATCTACCTCCAGCAGCTTATACTTTTTCGGGGAAGGAGAAAATATAATTTTGTAAGTTTCTCGACGGTGTTAAAGTTCCAGAGGGGTACTCTTCCAACATTCGGAACCTCATGATTGTCATGTACTCATGGAGCATTCCTTGCCTATAGGCATAAGGTCCATCCTACCTAAAAAAGTGCGAGGAACCATAACTAAGTTATGCTTCTTCTTCAAGGCAATTTGTAGCAAAGTGATTGACCCTAAGAAATTACCTGCATTGTAAAGACAAATTGTTTTGACTTTGTGTGAGCTTGAGATATATTTCCCACCATCTTTTTTTGACATAATGGTTCATCTAAACATTGTTCTTGTTCGAGAGACACAACTATGTGGCCCTTCCTATATGAGATGGATGTACCTTTTTTAGCGTTACTTGAAGACATTAAAAGGCTATGTGAAGAACCGATCAAGACTAGAAGGTTGTATTGTTGAGCAATATATTGTTGAATAAGCTCTTGACTTTTGTACTGGATAGCTTGCCGATGGTGATTTCATAGGCATTCCGAAGCCTCGCTATGCGAAAAGAACATTAGGTGAAGGGATTAATGAGAATCAAATACTCACCATCTCAAGAACCGAATTGGAGCAAGCTATGTCTTACATAATGATAACGAGGTTGAGCCATATGTTGAAAGACACAAGGAGATGCTTAGGAAGTCTAACCCAAGTAAGAATGAAAATTGGATTTCCAAATAGCATAATCAATGTTTCATAAAGTGACTAAAAAATCACATTGTTTAGGAGTTGAATACAAATGCACATTCGATTTCCGAAAGATTGAAATGGTTAGCCAATGATCCAAATATTCATGTCTTATCATACACTGATTACATAATTAATGGGTTCACATTTTATACGAAAAAACAAGATAATTAAAGTAAAATACAAAATAGTGGTGTGACTATTGTTGCTCGTACTTTGCATATGTCAAGTGTCAAAGATAGAAACTCAATATATGCGAGTATGTCATACTTTGAGGTCATTGAATGAATATGAGAATTGAATTACACAATGTTTCGATTGTCGGTTTTTTGTTATATCTGCGTTAATAATAACAATGACTTTCGAGTTGATGAGTAAAGGTTCATGCAGGTGGATCTTAATCGACCAGGATATAAATGTGAATCTTTTATTCTAACATCACAAGCTAAACAAGTATTTTATGTTAGTGATCCAGCTGATAAGAAGTGGTATATTGTTCTTTTCACAAACAAAATAATCGTCAATAATATTGATGACCAAGAAAATGAAGATATTAATACCGAAGATAATTCTTTTTTTGGAACGTCACAATTGCGTGAGAGTGGACCTACTACGGATGATGATTGAAAGTGCAGCCCCGCACATTCAATAATAATCCCCTTTACCAATTATTACCAACGTTTAAACATAACCTATTAATTAATTAATAACATTAAAATAATAATAAAGAAGGACAAAACCCCTTCATAGTCATAGCTTTATCAGCACACTGTAAATAGAAAAGTGGCCCACCTTTTAATAATTATTACCAAAACATAATCATAGTGAATAGAAAATGAACAGCACAATAAACTCCCTTTCGTATTCACTTCAAATTCCGATGAAGGATGAACTTTCAAAATGAGTTTCTGCATTTTTTCTCCCATGTGAATCAATTGCCTTTTCGCTTTTATGTCTGTTCGTTTCTCCCACTCTTCCTTTTACATTGATAGTTTAGTTACTTTTGATTTCAGGTTTAGTTACTTTTGATTTCAGGTTTAGTTACTTCTGATTTTGTCTGTTCGTTTCTTCCAATTTTATTTGTCCGTTGTGTTGATTTCATGTTTGTATTTAATGGCCGGTTAATGTTACTATTTATTTCAATGGCTTTTTAGCCTTTAACATTGTTATTCTTGGCTCATGATTTGCATGTTCATATCTTTTTGCTGTTATATCCTCTCTATTACTGTTTTCCTATCTTTGTCTTGTATTTCACTAACTATTTATCCTTTATATTTTACTTTGTTGGCACATGACCTGTTACTGTTTTCTCCTTTATATTTCGCAGGATCTTGCTGTTCCTACAGGAGGTGAAATAAGTTTTCTATTCACTATTTTGTCCGTTTTTAAACTTTATATGCATAATAACATTTGGGCTTTCACTTTCAGTTGAAACCATTTCGTCAAAGAAGAAGAAAAGAAGAAATTCTAACATGGACTAATTTGATTGTTTTCTATATATGTTTTGCTATTTTTGTTGTCACTTGATTGTTAGAAATTTGAATGCCTAGAGTTTAGATGTTATCTTTTTGTGAACTGCGGAAAACCTTTCCCCTGAAGTTGTAAACTTTTAAGGTCTTTTTTAAACGATAGGCTAAATTGTATGGTGGAATTATCTGCATAAAAAAAGTTGCTATCGTATTTTTTTGCCATGCTCAGATAAGCTCATTCTACATCTGCATTTGCCTTATATCTTTTTAAAATAGTCACTTGCTGGTAGAGAGAAGGTGGAAAAGTGTATATTTTATATTTTTCCATTAATGAGTGTTCTATCTGTATTTGCCATATCCCTTTTCAAAAACACCAAATTCATACTTTACACTTTATGTCAATGGGTGAAGACTCCTTAGCACCTTTCACATTTCACAGAACTGTTGGAACATGTTTTTTTATATTTTGTACATGACAGATGAGCATTAATATTTCTCGATTATTTTACCATGCTACATGGAGTTTGCAATGAAAATTTCTGGGCTCTTTGATATGCCGTTTGGGGCTTACATTGTATCATACAAGTGAAAACAACTTAATGTTTTATACAATTATTTTTTGTTTTTATCTACATTTTTCTAGATTTGAAAAAGAGTTTAATATTGATTCACTATTATACACCATCGGTGTATCGTTTACCTTTCATTTGGATTATTTTTTTTTTGAAAAGTCAAACATAATTGAAAATGAATGGGAGATAATACAGTGACAGTGTAAAAAACTCTTACACTGTCAATGTATATATCTTTTTCTGTTTGAAAAATATGTATATAACATGAAAAATTAGGTAGTAATTCTAAGTTTGAATCCTTACACATTACCCAATTATGAAATTGATATGATTATGATGAAGTTCTAATTGTTATTTGATTTTTAAATTCAAATATAATCCTTTCAACATTGTTTTGACATTTGAATACCATAAAAAATAAATCACTAATGTTCTTAACACCTTAAACCTAATTCTCAAATTCTCATTTTCAGCTTCTCTCTTCTAACCTTAGCACCCCAACCCAACTTCCTTACAAAGCATACAATCAATTCCGTAATCTCTTAGTTATTTTTCATCGATAATATATAAAAACCAAACTCATAAACTAAACTACATGAAAAGAACTAATATCTTGATTATTCTCTATTTATTTTTCTTTTTTATTATTATATTTATTTTTTATTTTTACTTTTATTTTCAAGGTAGTATCTATTTTCAATTAAATTTTGTTACACTAAATTAACTATTTGTATATTCATTTTATATAATTATTTTTAATTTTTTATATGCTTATTTGTTTTTATCTATGTTTTCTCTACATTTGAAAAATATAAAACATATTGAATTAGGATTCTAAGAGGTGTAATTTGTTGATCAGACAACTTACACGAATAAAACTCAATTTAATGATTCTAATAACAAAACTAAATGAAATTGCAGTAAAAATGTTGAAAGAGTTTTCTTGCAAGCTTCTGATTTATTTATTTAATGACAGGTCTATTCTTTGCTCGCCATCACGGTTTTGTTAGAATAAATTCCAATGTTGGTTTAATGGTTTCAATAATGATCGTTTAATGAAAAAATAGTTTTATTGAATTGTTAACAATTTCATACCATCTCTGCTTTGTTGGAATAAATTCCAACGTTGACATAATGGTATGAATTTAGCAAATTAACACAAGTGGTAATGAATGATTTTTGTTTTTGTTTTCCTTTATTAATCGAACTACTTCCTTATGGAAGGTTGGTAAAGAACAATTAAATAAAGCAACAAAGTTATTATTTAATCGTACCACTTCTTCTGAAGGGTGGATATAAAGAATAAAACAATAAATAAATGTTAGTTACAGAAATGTAAATGATAGAAAATAAATATTAGTTGCGGAAAGTAAATGACAAAAAGTAAAAGTTAGTAGTTAGATTACTCATTATAACTGTGTATTTTCCCTTTTCACAAAGATACAATTTATGAATTAAATTGCATTTTGATTCAAGGTTTCTTTCTTTGTCAACAAATAAAATTTGTAAATTAACACTTTAGTATTGTACATTTGCACCTCTTTCAAGATTCAATTATAGTATAATATAGGTTTATGTCGAACTACAAAGAATTGTCTAATAGAACATTATTATAAACATGTTATATTATTAATAATGTTTAAACATCTTTTTGTTTTGATTTTGTTTATGAAAGACTAACAAGTAAATAAACATAAACAACTAATATGCACAAATTCTTGAGGAGGAAATTGGTTGGAAGTATGGAATTATTTTCATACTTCATTAATTTTGAAAACATTACAAGTTATGTGTTATATTTTCGGTTAATTTCATACATCATTTCTAAATCCTTCATCTAGTGTCCTAGAATGATAAGATGATTTTTAAACGTTATGTACTAAATAATAGTTAAGTGTCACTCATTGGAGTAGGTTGTCACACCCTACTTCAGTATCATTAACTTTATTTAGCCTTGAGCATAAGTTGTTTAAAATAGATGCTTGAAGTGCCTAGTGAACTAAGGTGTATGTTATACTTTTTAGTTCAATTGTCAACACTTTAACATGAAGCATTTTTGGATCTTTAAATCAAGTTTTAGGTGATCAAGCTAAAACTGCATTAAGAACTTCATAAAGAATCAAAACTTAACCAAAAGTAATAACTTGAAATGAATTGAGTTCAAAAGATGATAAATTAAAGAAAAAAATTGCACCATAATCCAAGTCAATTTGTAGGAGAATGAGCCATCTATCCAAGGATGAGATGCTTTTTGGACCAAAATGAGATAACAAAATTATGTTTTTGTATCTCATTTGTCATCTCCAAGAAAATTACAAGAAGAAGAGAAGAATTCGGTTTAGAGAGAGTATGAGGAATGAAGTGTATGTGAGAATATGAATTTATGAATGTGTATATATGAATTTTGCCTTTGAGGTGCCTCCTATTTATAGGAGTTTTTGCCAGCCGCCAAGCTCCTCTCCTTGACCGCCAAGCTGCTGACCAAACCCTTCAGAATGGGCTTGGTCATGGCCAAACAACTTAGTCACCTGCTTGGGGCTGGCTCACCCAAGCTAGTTGTGAGCTACTGGCCCAGGTAGTGTGAGCTACCTCTGAAAAGCCTATGGAGGCTACTTGGAGTGAGGTAATACATCATGTCACGGTTGCTTGGTGGCTAAGTCAACTTGACCAAGTTGCTAGGTGCAAACCGTTAGGCGCTAATGTGGCACCGCTCAGCTGCCTGCTTGAGCAGCTTTGACCATGCTGATGGTGATGTGGCCTGGTGCTTGCTGATCTGGTTAGGTGTGTTGTTCCAAGTTGGGCGGTCCATGTGCTATGCTTAATTGTCTGCTTGGGCAGGTTGGCTTGTGTCAGGCTTGTATTCTGACCGTTCCAGGTTGGGTCTGACCGTGCAAGTTGGTGTCTAGGTCAACTAGGCGTGGGCTTGGTCCACGCTAAGCTGCTGAGTGAGCAGCTTCAAGTTGAATGTTGACTCCATATTTTTCCACAGAGGCCAAGTCTTGTTGAGTCATGCTTAAGGTTAACCACATATCTTGCCATGTCAAGTTTAAGCATGTCAAGTGTAGACCATTTTGGCCTCTTTTGAGCATTTTATTTGCATTTGATTAATTATTGTCTTTTTCGTCAAAATCCTAAAAAAATATAATAAAAAGGAAATATACAAGCATATATACAAGATTGTGATATTTTATCCAAAAAATGTTGAATTAAGTTGGTTTTCTCAATTTTACCAAGGAAAAGTGCCATAAAAAGTATATGAGTTTTAGGCATTTTTGACACTTATCAAATCCCCCCAACTTAAGATTTTTTTTGTCCTCAAACAAATGGTAAAGCACATCCGAAATCAAATTTTGGCTAAGTCTTAAAATATGATTGGCATGATTTCAAATTTGCTTAAGCATGATTAAAAAATGTTTTCAATGAGATTTTTCATGATTTGTGAAATTTTTACACGTAATGCTTCAAACATGAAATGTATGCTTTTGTTCATTAAAAATGTGCAACAATTTACCTAATCAAATATTTTTCAATCAAAATGTGTTTTTGCACACAAGTTCAAAATTGGAACTTTAAAGGGGTAAGTGTTTCACTTAATTTTTCAAATATTTGATTGTAGTAATTTAAACTTGTTCTTTGTTTCACCTATTCTCTTAAATTGCATAATCACCAAGGATCACTAAGGTCTTGTTTTCAGTTGTAATGAAGCTTGATTTGGACAATCATGGTTTTTCTAGATAATGAGTTTAAGTTTAAGTAAAAAGAGAGCATTTTGTAAAATTTTCTCAATGAAGCATTTCACTCTACTTTTTACCATAATTTTCTTTTCTAACCTCTTAGCTTTTTGAACCTTGGCTTCTTTTTTATTTTTCTTTGTATTTCGCAACCTCTTTTTGCTTTTCACTTTCTTCTACAACTTCTTGTTATTTTTGTAAAGAGATTGAGAAAAAATTTCTTTTTTTTTTCTTTTTAAGTAGCTTAGAAGCCAAGTCCACCAATTTCTACCCTAACTTTATTCTTTCAACCATCTTTTTCTAAATTTAATGCTCTCTTTGAACATTGTTTTCAATTTCGGTTTCATGGGATAATTTGAAAATTTGATTTACTTTGTTTCGCTCAAAATGGCTTATCAAAGGATAATCCCAATTTTTGGTTAGAATTTTTGGCCATTTGGTTCAACTAAAGAAATAACATGCCTTGATCACTTCCTATCAGTTTTATGCAATTAAGAGATTTAAAGAGTCAAACAAGTTTAATTAGACAAATCAAATGCTGATTTAACTTTGATCCACACGTGTTTGGCTCACTCCCTCACTTGGTTTGGATTTACACTTCTTGATTTTAAAAAAATGGTTGAAAAGATTATGTTACACAAATTTAAATTCAATTCACAACTTTTTTCTCTTCAAGTTATGACATTATGTGATGTTTTCACAAAACGTTTAGCATATATCTCATTTTCCTCAATAAAAGCTTAAGTCAAGATATCCTTAGCAATTTCTAATCATGTAATCCTGCCACAATTTTGTTATTTTAGCCACTTTGATTTCGGTTTTGAAAAAAAAAATTGAATTTATGTACAACCAAATTACTTTTTAAATAACTATACAATCTTATATACACTATTGACTTTCTTTAAAAAAATTTGTATGCATTAAACGATGTTCCCCCTATTTAAATGATGGCTTGTCCTCAAGCTAATGGAAAAATTGGTTTTAAGGAGATGTTTGATGCATATGAAATTTTCTAAAATAAAAAGAACATAGTACTAAATTAAACTTAATTAAACATAAAACATAACATAAATTAAAAACATAGTAGCAACATTAAAACATAATACCAAATATTCAAAAATAAAGATCATTAACTTAGAAATGCATGTAAGGAAAAAGAGAAAACCAAAAAGAGCTTTCTCAATCTTCATCTTCCTCCTTCTCTTCCTCCTCACTTGTGTCTCGTGATCTTCCCTCGGACCACTTAGTGCTTGCCATAAATTCCTCATAGGATCCTCCTTTGAAGTTTGATCTTTTTCTAAAGATGCTATGCAAGCTCTTATAGATCCCTTTGATGCCTCGACAGCACGCCTTTTGTTGTAGGTTTTGAATTTGTTGCTCTTGTATGATGACGTCTAGCTTGGAGGTCATTATCCTCCCATGAGTAATTTGTTTATCTTGGCCCAAATTGCCAAAAAAATTTCTAAGCTCAGCCCGAGCTTGTGAGATGCTTTTCTCCTTGCAGGAACTGCTTACATATGATGCATTAATTTCAGTCTTCAAGGCCGTGACCTCCTTGTAAGGTCTAGGTACCAGTTGATACTTGCAAAGGTCAATGATCAACAAAGGCAGAATCATTGAAAGAACTCCCCTTGTGATGCAATCATGAATAGCATTAGAGATGACTGCAGCAATGTCAATGGAGTCTTCATCATATATAGAACTGATGAGTTTTTCCTTGGGGATTGCCAAATCAGAGACATGTGAGCAAGGCCATATGTTGGATAACACAAAAATGGCCCAAATTTGTGACATTTGGGTCATACAAAATCTGAAGATTGGCTAACTTTGGTTGAGCTCCAAGCCTTCCAAATATAGGCTTTTTCTGACATAAGCTTCATCATTTCCTTCACCTTCCCCTGAATAGGAAGCATTTAACTTCAATTGATAGGTGCACAAATCATGATCATTTGTTCATGATGGGTTCCATGGGCTGCCCAAGTAATCATTTATCATGTACTTGTCATAAAAAAGTTAAGTCCCATTCACCCATGTAAACCGATTCATCCTTGCCTCACTTTAAACAATGAAGTTAGCATAAAATTGTTTCACCACATCCAATGGGAACATCTTTTGGGGTTGAGCAAGCTTTTGCCAATCGTATCTCTCCTTTATGAAAGTGAAGCCGCCAAACTCATCTTCATCCATGTTGACAATCTTTTCCATATTGGTTGCACTTTTGAGAGTTATTTCCTTGAATTTTTTCTTGGCATCCTTGGAAGCAAATTTGGTGCTCCTGTCTTCACTAGTGGCTTCATTTCCTCTTCTAGATGAACTCCTACAAAAGCTTTCAATTCCAACAAAATATTTTTTCCAAACCAAGGAGTTAGTCAATAAAATCAAGATTGGAATTTGTTTAGAGCATGCAGTTTAGTTTCTTCATTTTTGCTTCAAATTTGTTACTTTGAAAATATTCATGGTCGAATTTCTTAAGGTCAAAGTAAACAAAAACAAAAAAATTGATGCCTCATTCAAAAGTGCACATGTTTAAAAAAAAGTAGTCAAGTTGGACTAATTAATGATGTTTTTATTGTTGGTGGTTTTTGAACAAGTTTCATGCCAATTTTCATTTATAGTGTTCGACCAACATGAGTTTTCAAAGTGTTGACTTTGAAATTTTTTGCAAAGAAATTCACAACTTTGAATTTTTACTCATGTTTCCAACATATCTCATTCTTTTTGGATGAACCATTTTGAAAATGTTTCACTTTCACCAAAACAACCCCTCTTTTCACACAATCCTTTTTCACAAAAGTTTTGAAAGGCATGTTGGTCTAAAGATATATGGTTCAATCAAAAACACTATGATAGAAAGTTTCAAAAATTGTTTTTCAAGTTTTCATGATCTAGATTTCTATCATATGAGACGTGTCAAGGAATTTTTCATCATTTTAATCATGAACAAACACATCTATTCAAGTTTAAACATAACTAATAAGCATATACACATCTCAACAAAATTGTGACTTTTTGAAACTTTTTGTGTTGTGTTTTCTAAAACAATATTTTCATGTGTTTCTAAAAAACATATTCCTAAACAAAAGGCTTTAAAAAGTAAGAAATAGATAATGAAAAGTAAAGAGAAAGAAGAAACTTACATGATGGTAAAAACTTGGAGAACTTGAGAGAGTTTTTAGGAAATTTGAAAGCTTTTGTGATTTAAAAAACATTGAAAATGACTTGGTGCTTTCAAAATCAGAACAATGAGGGGTTTAAAAAGAGTGGGAATCTTTGGTCAAAAGTTTGATTTATTCAAGAGATATGAGGATAAGAGAGAATCCTCATTTGAGGGGATTTTGTCCCCTAGACCACATGGTTCGTGTCAGACACTACGCTAGAGTTGTCATTCAACAGTGCTTATTTTAGATGTATAATAACACTTTCATGCACTTTCTGTTTGACCGCAGTAGTATATTTTGTCATCATTAACAATGCTTCGCAAACGCCGTTGTATTGATTATATACCACATCGCAACACATAAAAAGCGGTGTCATATAGTGCATCAATACAATAACGCCTCATCCACAAAGCGATGTCGTATAGTGGATCAATACAATAGCACATCATCCACAAAGCGATGACATATAGTCTTAAATAAACAACGGATTTTATAGGTCTTATTAATATCGCTTGTTGTTGCGTTATTGAAGTTCATATATTTAACAGCGCAATAACAGAAAAGCGTTGTTGTATTATTCATAAATTTTCTCAAACAACACCTTAATACAACAACGCATCACATGCATAACGTTGTTGTATTAATAATGTACCACCATGCTTTCTATAAAGAGCGTTGTTGTAGTTATCCTTTAACTACAGCGCATGCCTGAGCTTCCCCTAGAATTCGTTGTTGATTTGTATAAATTAATACCTGCATAGACATTTATTAGCAGAATAAACATTCTCAACAACACAAACATTTATATATTCTGAACAACACAAACACATTAATATAGGCCAGAAGTTTGTTTTATTAAACATCAATACAATATATAATACAAACAATGAATATCATGCCAATTATGTTTTGACAGAGTACATAATTACAAATAAAAAAATAGCACAAATTACAAAGAAACAATATTATACAAATTAGAAACAATCAAAATTATACAAAGACAACCTGCATCTATTTTTCCTTTTCTTTGATTGTTTTTGTCTTTTAGGGTCATCCTTGTCCGGAGGATTGATAAGTGCCAAATATACCTAAAATTCATACACTTTTATGGCACTTATCTTAAGCATAATTGAGAAAAACCAACTTAAAACAATACTTTTGGTATAAAATATCACAATTTAGTGTATTTGTGTTTGTATTTCCTTTTTATGTATTTTGTAGGAATTAAAATGAAGAAAAGAAGAAAAAAGATTCATGGTCAACAAAGCAAAAAAGTCAAGAAATCAAGATGCTCAACCAGGCAGCTAAGCGTGGAACAAGCCCCGCTGAGCTGACCTGGCCACCAGCTTGACATGGCCACCAGCTTGACCGAGACCAAACTGCTCAACCAGGCAGCTGAGCGGACCTGCTTAGCCGCTCAGCCTAGCACCAGACTAGGCCTGCCATGGTCAGAAATCTCCTTGACACGGTTAGACACAAGCTTGGCATAAGACCAAGCTGCTGAACAAGCAACTCAGCGGTTCAACCAAGCAGCTCAGCGGAGAACCAGACTCCTGACCATATCAGCAAGCACCAAGCCATTTCCCAGTCAACACGGTCAGAAGCTGCTGAACAAGCAGCTTAGCGGTGAAGCAGGTGCGCTGAGCGGTGTGCATCAGACTTGACTTAACCATCAAGCAAACCATGAAGTCATCCATGACCTCACCTCAAGTAGCCCACCATAGGCTTTTCAGAAGTAGCTCATAATAGCTGGTCTCATAGCCCACAACTAGCTTTGTTGAGTCATGCACAAGGAGGTGACTAAGCTACTTGATCAAGAGACCAAACCGATTCTGAAAGGTTTGGTCAGCTGCTTAGCGGTCTGGCATTGAGGCCTATAAATAGGAGACCATTCCCTTCGAGCAAACAGAACAAAAACACACTAAAAGAGATCAAAAACACTTGAAAGAAGGAAATCTCTCACGAGGAACCTCTCTTTGAAGTTCTTTATTCATTTCTTAGCTTAGAGTTTTTATTTCAAGTATGTTTTGTAATTTTTAGTTTAGAATTTAAGAGGAGAAAAGGAGAAGGCAAATGAGATACAAAAATCAATTTTGTACTCTCATTTGGAACTCAAAAGCATCCAATCCTTGAATGGATAGCTCATGCTCCTAAACATTTTCTTTTGAACAAGGTTATGTAATTTTCTACTTCTTCTTAAATTTACAAAAGTTTGAATTTTAATCATTCAAGTTGGTGCTTTGGTTAATATTATTTGTTTGAGAAGAACTTAATGCTCTTTTTAGATTGATCACCTAAAAATCAATAAAACTACTTGTTTCAAACACTTAACAAATAAACTTTGGAGTAGTTGTACTACTTAGTTTATTTGCTAAGTTAAGCATAGTTTTATCAAGATCTTACATTCATCTCGCCAATGGTTGGGGTGTGACAACCTAATCTCTTTTATGGCCGTAGTATTTTTTAAGTGATGAATATAAGTGTTTATGATTCTACCATTTTAGGATATACACTAAAAGGAGGATTTCAGACCTTGGTGTTTGAGGTTAACCAAAGTAAAACATAAAAACTTGTCTGAGTAGTTCAAACTCACAAGAAGTTGAGAAATATATTTTCCTTATTCAAAATGATCTTGTCTCCTCAAGAATTTGTTAATATTTAATTTTATGTTTATTGTTATTTGTTTATATCCAATTCAATTCAAAACCATCAAAATATGTTTAAACCATTATTTGTGCTTTGACATATTTATATGATTCATTTTATTAGGCAATTCCTTGTGGTTCGACATAACCCTATACTATACTACAATTGAATCTTGAAAGAGGTGTAAATTGTAAAATAGTAAAGTGTTATCAATAAATTTATTTGTTGAAAACACCTTTTAATATACAAAAGTGATGAAACTAACTTACTAACTTTTATTTATTGTTCTTTATTTTCCACATTTTATTTATTCTTTAATACCAACCTTCCTTAAGGAGGAAATTTGGTTTGTTAATAAAATGAACCCGAAAGGGAGTAAAGAAATAAAATGTCACTTAAATTTATTATTCTTTTGTTCTTTAATTATTTATTTGTATCTAACAACTAACTATTAATCACTTTTATATATTAGAATACCATTAAACCGGTGTTAGAATTTATTCCACAAAACCGAGATGGTATTCAAAGGTACTTAATAAGTATGTAAAGCCGAGATGGGGCGAATAAGGAATGACTTATTTACATGATTATTAATGAAGTAAGTCGTAACTGGAATATTCTTGAAGCCATTATACCGACGTTGTAATTTATTTCAACAAAGCTGAGATGGTGTTCAAAGAGTAAAACCGAGTACTCTTACTTAATCAAACAAAAAGAACATAACAAAAATGAGAGTATTAATCTTTCAACAAATTGAAACTGCTGTCAGGACGATTTGTTGAGAGGAGAAAACTAAAATACACCGAAATACGCTTTAAACAAATTGGCGCCGTTGCCGGGGAATTGCTTTAATAATAAAAGATTTTATATTTATATATCATTAATCAAATAATTGTGCATAAACTTATTTTTCTTTTGTACAAATTATTTCTTTTTAACTTTGTACAAAATTGTGGATTATTAAATATGTATATTTTCTGCAAAGATGTACATTATGATTTCTCTACATACTAATCTCCTTTCTTTTTGGAAATAGACAAAACGATTCGTTTTGATCTCTAAATTTTAGATATGGACCAACATGTTGATCTACAACAAGAAGTTGAGTAATTCCTCAGAGAATTTCAATCCAAGCTCAATATGGTTCATCAAAAAATTCAAAATCTTCTTGAACAAATAAGGCAAACTAATAGAGCAAGTTCTTGGTGCAATAATTGTTCAAACAATCAAAATGTCTATTCTTTCCAATCAACTCCTACTTATCATGACGAATTGGAGAAAATTCTTAACCAATTCATACAAACCACTATCAATCATCAACAAAACACCAAGGATGCTCTCACAAAAATAGAAGAACAAATCAACAGCTTGACAAAAACTTATCTAGTCAAGTCAGATTTTTGTGAAAGTGTTACAACTCGAAGTGGAAAGATAGTTGGTGGAGTTGAAAAACAAAAAGAAAGATTAGATTAAAAAAATAATAAAGAAGAAAAATAAAATAGAAAAGAAGGAAAAGAAAAGGAGACTAGTGAGGTAAGAAAAGCCAAACTCACTAGTACAGAAAAAAAATACCCTACCTGATAGCTCCGTTAAAAGCCAAAAAAGAAGAACAGTTCGCAAGATTCATGGAAATATTCAAAACTCTGCAAATCAACATTCCTTTTGTTGAGGCCTTGGAGCAAATGCCTATTTACTCCAAATTCATGAAAGAACTGTTAACTAAAAAGCGGAGCTATCAAGAAAAAGAAGTTGTTTCACTTAATGCCACCTGTAGTGCAATTCTTCAAACAAACATTCCTCACAAATATAAAGATCCAGGCAGTGTGACCATTCCAGTTACTATAGGAAATGTGTCTGTAGGCAAGGCTCTTGTCGATCTTGGCGCAAGTATAAGCTTGATCCCACTGTCCATGATGAAAAGAATTGGAGGAATTCAATTAAAGCCTACAAGGATGTCCTTGCAACTAGCAGATAGATCCAAAAAATATCCCGAAGGAGTTGTAGAGGATGTCCTGGTTAAAGTGGACAAATTCTTAATCCTTGTTGATTTTGCTGTCATTGACATAAATGAAGATACGGAGATTCCACTCATTTTAGGGAGACCCTTTATGAGAACAACAAAAATGGGGATCGACATGGAAAATGGCAAACTACTAGTCTGATTTGCAGACGACGAAATCGAATTTGACATTTTCCATGCAATGCATCATCCGAAGGATAAAGGGCAATGTCTGCAACTAGATGTTATTGAAGAAATTTGTGCAGAGCACCCTCAACCTGATAATTCTTCGGAGATGCAAGAAAATAGAGTGGAAGAAGAAATCCTCAGACATTTTTTTGATGAATTATTCCTCCATCAAAATCTAAGTGGACCAGCCGAAAAAGAATCAGAACTGTAACTGAAAGAATTGCCACCCCATTTGAAATATGTTATTTTAAATGGGGAAACCAACAATCCAATTATTATCAATAGTGAGCTGTCCAAATTGGAAGAAGAAAAACATATACAAGTCTTGAAAAAGCATCAAGCAGCACTGGGATGGACCTTAAAAGATCTCAAAGGCATCAGTCCATCATATTGCATGCATACAATCATGATGGAAGATGATTACAAACCATGTGCTCAACCACAAAGAAGACTTAATCCGACAATGAAGGAGGTAGTAAGGAAAGAGATTGTAAAAATGATAGGGCTGGCATGATTTACCATATTTCATATAGAAAATGGGTAAGTCTAGTCCAAGTGGTGCCGAAAAAAGGAGGGATGACGGTGATCCAAAATGAAAACAATGAACTCATTCCGACCAGAGCTGTTACTGGTTGGAGAGTTTGCATTGATTACCGCAAACTCAACACCGCCACAAGAAAATACCATTTTCCTCTACCCTTCATGGATCAAATGTTGGAAAGATTAGCCGGAAAAGCCTTCTACTGTTTCCTAGATGGGTATTCCGGATACAATCAAATTGTTGTAGATCCATTGGACCAAGAAAAGACAGCATTTACATGTCCATTTGGTGTTTATGCATACAGAAAAATGCCATTTGGACTATGTAATGCTCCTGCAACTTTTCAAAGATGCATGCTGGCTATCTTCACTGATTTAATGGAGAAATGCATCGAGGTCTTCATGGACAATTTTTCTGTATTCAGAGACTCTTTCGAAAATTGCTTAACAAATTTGGAGACAGTTTTGGCAAGATGCGAGAAGACTAATTTGGTTCTGAACTGGAAAAAATGCCATTTCATGGTCATTGAAGGAGTTGTACTTGGGCATAAAATTTCAGCTAAAGGACTAGAAGTTGATAAAGCTAAAATAGAAGTGATCGAGAAGCTACCTCCTCCAACAAATGTTAAAGGAATCAAAAGCTTTCTCGGTCATGCTGGGTTCTATCGTAGATTTATCAAGGACTTCTCCAAAATAGCTAAGCCTTTATACAACTTACTCTTAAAAGATTCTGCCTGTAATTTTGATAATTCCTGTTTAGAAGCATTTAAACAGTTAAAATTGTGCTTGGTAACTGCTCCTGTCATTACTGCACCTAACTAGAAATCGCCATTTGAACTAATGTGTGGTGCGAGCGATTATGCACTTGGTGCAGTTCTAGGACAGCGACGAGTATGGGTATTTCATGCAATACACTATGCTAGCAAAGTTCTAAATGAAGCACAAATTAATTACGCTACAACTGAAAAAGAACTGCTAGCAACAGTATTTGCATTGGAAAAATTTAGAAGTTATTTGATTGGGGCAAAAACAATTGTTTATACTGATCATGCCGCAATCAAATATCTTCTAAAGAAACCCGATTCCAAGCCACGATTAATTAGATGGGTGTTACTTTTGCAGGAATTTGATTTAGAAATCCGCAACAAGAGTGGTAAGGAAAACCAAGTGGCAGATCATCTGTCAAGACTGGTTAATACAGAAGTCGCGTTCAGAGAACAAGAAATAGCGGAAACATTCCCTGATAAAAAGCTATCTTAACTTCAGGCGAGACCATGGTTTGCTGATATAGCAAATTATAAAGCCTCAGATATAATCCGTGAACACTTTAATTATCAGCAAAAGAAAATTTTTCTCAAGAAAGTGAACCAATACGTCTGGGATGAACGTTATTTACTTAAAGAAGGAACCGATAACATTATTAGATGACGTATTGATGAAAATGAGGCCAAAATAATATTATGGCATAGCCATAATTCCGCTTATGGGGGACATTACAATGGGAATAGAACTGCGGCAAAAGTACTCTAATCTGGATTCTTTTGGCCAACTATTTATAAAGATGCCCAATTGTATGTCCAAAAGTGTGATGCATGCCAAAGGTCCGGGGTACTTGGGAAACAAAGTGAAATGCCTTTACAAAATATTATAGAAATATAAATTTTTGATTGTTGGGGAATTGACTTTATGGGACCTTTCCCATCATCATTTTCAAAAGAATATATCTTGGTGGCTGTTGACTATGTTTTCCGCTAGGTAGAAGCATTAGTAACACCCAAAGCCGATGCAAAAACTGTGATAAAAGTTTTGAAAAAGAATATTTTTACGCGTTTTGGCACACCTAGAGTATTAATAAGTGATGGGGGATATCATTTTATAAATTCCCAATTGAAAAGAACCCTAGAATTGTATAATGTTAAACACAAGGTAGCATCACCTTATCACCCACAAACTAATGGCCAAACAGAAGTACCAAACAGAGAATTAAAAAGAATTTTGGAAAAAACAGTCTCTACTTCAAGAAAAGACTAGTCACAAAAACTAGATGATACTCTCTAGGCCTACAGAACTGCATTTAAGTCACCAATAGGCAAAACTCCATATCAACATGTTTATGGCAAAGCTTGTCATCTACTAGTTGAATTGGAGCATAAAGCCCATTGGGCTCTCAAATTTCTAAACTTTGATTTAAAGGATGCATAGATTAAAAGACAAGATCAACTCCATCAATTGGAAGAAATGCGGTAACCAGCATATGAGTCCTCAAGACTGTATAAAGAGAAAACAAAAAAGTACCATGACTCCAGAATTAAAAGGAAAAACTTATATCAAGGGCAAAAGGTACTTTTATTCAACTCAAGGCTCAAAATACTTCCCGGAAAATTCATGACCACATGGAAGGGCCATTTGTCATTAATGAAGTAAAAGAATACGAGTAGTTGAATTGAAAGACCCCAAGACTAAAGCAACTTGGGTGGTAAACAGACAGAGGTTAAAACTTTATTTGGGTGATGAATCAGGCTCCATCATCGATGATCAAACAACATAATCTTGTCCAAAATTTAACGTCAAGTTACTGACGTTAAAAGAGCGTTAACTGGAAGGCAATCCAGTACGTGGTAAAAATTAAATTCTTTCAATTTTTTTTATTAGACAATTTAAACAAATTTTTTAAATCACATCAAGTAAATCCCAATTTTTTTTAAGACTTGAGGACAAGCCTTCATTTAAAAAGGGGGGACAAGACTTGATGTAATTTAAAAAATTTCTTTTTTTGACTAAATTGTGTAAATATGCAAAAAGTAAATTTGTTTGTTCAAAAAACTCAAAAAACAAATTTCAAAACCAAAAACAAAATGGCTATAACAAAATTTTTAAAGCCTGATCACATGATTAGAAATGATAAGCATACTTTAAATTAAGCTTTGATTGAGCAAAATGAGATGCATGCTAAACTTTTGTGAAAAAGTCACATAATGTCATAACTTGAAAAATTTTGCAAATTGAAAATTCAATTTTATGTAATAAGATCTTTGCAAATATTTTTGTATTAAAAAGTGTGAATCCAAACAAGTAAGGGACTGAGCCAAACACATGAGTGAGAATCAACATTTGATTTGTCTAATTGGACTTGTTTGAATCTTTAAATCTCTTAATTGCATAAAAATGATAAGAAGTGATCAAGGCATGTTCTTTGATTAGTTGAACCAAAGGCCAAAAAGTCCAAACCAAGTTAGGAACATCCTTTGCAAGCCCCTTTGAGCCAAACAAATGAAACGAAATTTTTTCAAACTATCCCATAAAACCGAATTGAAAAGAATGTTCTAAGAGAGCATTAAATTTTAAAAGAGTAGTTTGAAAGAATCAAGTTGGGGGAAAAATTGGTGGACTTTGCGTCTTAAAAGAAAAAGAAAAACTCAATCTTCAAACAAAAATAAAAAGATATTGAGAAAAATGGGTCAAAGTTAAAGAGGTTGGGAAAAATAATGGACAAAAAAGAAGAGTAAAAGTATTCCATTGAGAAAAATTTCAACAATGCTCTCTTTTTAAACTTAGCCTTGAAAAATC
>NC_032025.1:8359828-8360216 GCF_001865875.1 Lupinus angustifolius | reverse complement strand
TGACCTCACCTCAAGTAGCCCACCATAGGCTTTTCAGAAGTAGCTCACAATAGCTGGTCTCATAGCCCACAACTAGCTTTGATGAGTCATGCACAAGGAGGTGACTAAGCTACTTGATCAAGAGACCAAACCGATTCTGAAAGGTTTGGTCAGCTGCTCAGTGGTCTGGCATTGAGGCCTGTAAATAGGAGACCATTCCCTTCGAGCAAACAGAACAAAAACACACCAAAACAGATAAAAAAACACTTGAAAGAAGGAAATCTCTCACGAGGAACCTCTCTTTGAAGTTCTTTCTTCATTTCTTAGTTTAGAGTTTTTATTTGAAGTAAGTTTTGTAATTTTTAGTTTAGAATTCAAGAGGAGAAAAGGAGAAGGAAAATGAGATACA
>NC_032025.1:8358957-8359728 GCF_001865875.1 Lupinus angustifolius | reverse complement strand
AAAGGAACCCGAAAGGGAGTAAATAAATAAAGGTCACTTAAATTTATTATTCTTTTTTTCTTTATTTATTTATTTGTTACTAACAACTATCTATTCATCACTTTTGTACATTAGAATACCATTAAACGGGTGTTGGAATTTATTCCACAAAACCGAGATGGTATTCAAAGGTACTTAATAATTATGTAATAGGTAATTGCTTCGATACCATTGTACCGACATTAGAATTTATTCTAACAAGCCGAGATGGGGCGAAGAAGGAATGACTTATTTACATGATTATTAATGAAGTAAGTCGTTACTGGAATATTCTTGAAGCTATTACACCAGCGTTGGAATTTATTTCAACAAAGCCGAGATGGTGAACAAAGATTAAAACCGAGTTCTCTTACTTAATCAAACAAAAAGAACATAACGAAAATGAGAGTATTAATCTTTCAACAAATTGACACTGCTATCAGGACGATTTGTTTAGAGGAGAAAACTCCCAATAAAATACACCGAGATAGGCTTTCAACAGAAAACCTTTGAATCCAAGGGCAAGAGAGGTCCTGAAGGTCCTATAACTAGGGTCAAAGCCAAATTAGGACCATCCAAGCTTATATTTATTACTAAACAATATTACGTCCATAAAGAGACTAGGTTGTCACACCCTAGTCATTGGCGACTCTAATATTGATGTAGTAATGAATATAAGATCTTAAGAAAAGTATGCTTAACTTGGCAAATAAACTAAGTAGTACAACTACTTCTTAGTTTATTTGTTAAGTG
>NC_032025.1:8358311-8358857 GCF_001865875.1 Lupinus angustifolius | reverse complement strand
ATGCTTTAGGTTCCAAATGAGATTACAAAATGGATTTTTGCATCTCATTTGCCTTATCCTTTCTCCTCTTGAATTATATGAAAAACTACTCTAAAACTAGCCTAAAAACTTCCTAAAATGAAAGGAAAAGAAGAGGAATCACTAGGAAGTATTTAGAATGAATGTACAATGTTTTGCAAATGAAAATTTCATGCCTTTTTATAGGCCAAGGTGCTGGGTGCTCAGCTGCCCTGTTTGGCAGCTAAGCTGCTCAACCATTGGTGAAAGTGCGCATGTCAAGAGGAGCACTTTGGAAAGCTCTCTCATTATATGTCATGGTTTTGATGACGACAACTTTTGCTAATAAGAGCTTGAAGATCATCAACAAATCAACATGCTTAAGTCTTTTGATTGGTACTAGACTTAGACTAGAGACTAGTTTAGGTTGAGTCTAAGGCTTAGGTCACCTAACACATGTCTCATATGCATAAACCTTTAAATCATTTCATCTTTGAGATATGTCATTTATAATATGTTCATGCATCACATAAATACATGTATATGTGC
>NC_032025.1:8355199-8358211 GCF_001865875.1 Lupinus angustifolius | reverse complement strand
ATTAAGTAAATTGCGTTAATCGATTATCTTCATTCTTTTAATCGATTAAATTGGGGCAATTCAGCATTAAGTGTTGATTTTCGAAAAGCGGATATTCTAACCACTACACCTATTCATCCCCCCCTTCTAGGTGTATTTTAACCACTGATACCTAACAATTTTAACTTCATCAAAAAGAAGGAAAAACTAGGAAGCGAAAGAGTCAACCAGTAAAGGCAAGAATAACAAGGATCGCTTCACTTGCCATGAGTGTGGAAAGGTAGGGCACATGAGGTTTCAGTGTCCAACCTACCTAAAGAAGGTTGATTCAGAGAAGAGCACTCCCAGGGACTTCAAATCCAAGAAAGCTTACATCGTTTGGGATGTACCTGAGGAGGAGTCGACATCAAGCACCTCAAGTGAGGAGGAGTCAGCAAAGCTGTGTCTGATGGCCAGATCTGACATCGATACAAATTCAGACTCATGCAAGGATAATAATGAGGTATATTCTGACACCTCATCCACTTCGGATGATTCACCTCCTTATGATGTATTGTATGATGCTTATGTCGAGTTGCATGACGAATTAAAGAAATTGGCTAGAATTAACATTGATAGGAAAAGGATAATCCTGATAAACGAACAAAAAATAAGCCAATTACAAAAAGAATTAGATGAATTAAAACTGGAAAATGAAACTTTAGATCTCATCTATTCTTGTAGCTCATGTAACTGCTCTGCTAATAACTTATGTCAAAAACCTGTCTGTGAGACTTGCGAGACTTTGCAAGAGGACAATTTTAAACTAAATGAAAAACTCACACGTCTCACAAACAGTAAACAACAATTAGATAACTTGCTTAATCAAACTAGAAATGTTGGTGATCGAACTGGTCTAGGTTATACTCGCACTGCTAAAAATAAGCGACCATATAGAAAACCGGTAGCTCAAGCTAAAAATAAATATCATAAGCATTCTCCTACTTGTTTTTATTGTAACACATATGGTCATACTTCTCATTCATGCTATATTAAAAAGTATGGTATACCTAGCGGAGTTTATGTATGGAAAAAGAAGGGAGATGATTCCCTAATCACTAACAGAAAAGGACCCAACATAAATTGGGTACCTGAGAAAAGTAAGTAATCTATTTTGCAGGTATGTCTCCGAACACATGGACAAAAATGGTACTTAGATAGTGGGTGTTCGAGGCATATGACAGGTGATAGATCAAATTTCCTGGATCTCTCACTTAAAGGAAAAGGATACGTCACTTATGGAGACAACAACAAGGGAAAGATACTCGGCACAGGAACAGTTGGTAACTCATCCCAAACTCTGATTGATAATGTCCTTTATGTTGAAGGACTAGAACATAACTTGTTGAGTATAAGCCAACTCTGCGATAAAGGTAATCGTGTATCCTTCGATTCTGATTGTTGTGTCATTCGTGATATTTTATCTAATAACGTTAAATTTGTTGGTCACCGTATAAATAATATTTACATGGTTAATTTGGACGATGTCACTACATTATTTTCAAAATGCTTTATTTCTAAAGAAGATGACATCTGGCTATGGCATAGACGTGTTGCACATATCCATATAAAGCATCTAGATAAATTATCATCAAACGAACTAGTTGAGGGGCTACCAAAATTGAATTTTAAAACTAAAGAAATTTGTGACACTTGTCAAAAGTGTAAACAAACCAAAAACTCTTTTAAAAATAAAAATGTGATATCCACCTCAAGACCTTTGGAGCTACTCCATATGGACTTGTTTGGACCATCACAAATCATGAGTTTTGGTGGTAGCTACTACGCTCTAGTTATTGTTGATGATTTCTCTAGATTTACATGGACATTGTTTTTATCATCAAAAAGCGACGCGTTCAAAAATTTTAAAAATCTTGCCAAGCAAATCCAAAACCAACTTAACCTAAAAATAATATATATACGAAGTGATCACGGGGGAGAATTTGAGAACTTTCAGTTCGACAAATTCTGTGATAAGCATGGCATTTTGCATCAGTTCTCTGCTCCTCGCACTCCACAACAAAATGGAGTTGTTGAGAGGAAAAATCGTGTTTTAGAAGAATTAGCGAGAACCATGCTTAATGAAAGTAACACCCCCAAATACTTCTTGGCTGATGCAGTTCATACTGCATGTTATGTTATAAATCGAGTACTTCTAAGGCCTAATATAAAGAAAACTCCTTATGAACTTTTGAAAGGTCGTAAACGAAACATATCCCATCTTCACGGTTTCGGATGCAACTGTTTTATATTAAATAATGGAAAGCGGGCTTTAGGAAAATTCGATTCTAAAGCCGATGAGGGAATATTTTTGGGATACTCGATTCATAGAAAAGCCTTTAGAGTCTTTAATAAAAATTTAATGCAAGTAGATCAGTCTATCCATGTACAATTTGACGAATCTTCTCCAAAAGAGAAGAGAAAGGTCGTGTCTGATGATGTTTCAGGTGCTTTAGAGGATGCATACTCAAAGGACGTGGATAATGAAAAAGCAACCAATGAAGAAAGTCAAACCAAATCTCAGGAGCATTCAGATATGCCAACTGTGTGGAAAACCAAGAAAGCTCACCCAATCGACAAAGTAATAGGTGACATATCTACGGGAGTGGTAACCCGTAGTTCCTTACGAAATTTCTGTAATTTTGTAGCTTTTGTATCCCAAATTGAGCCTAAGACCGTTGATGAGGCCATTGAGGATGTACACTGGGGTATAGCTATGCAAGAAGAGCTAAACCAGTTCGAGCGTAACAGTGTTTGGGACTTGGTCCCTAAACCTAAAGATCATCCCGTGATTGGTACTCGATGGGTCTTCAGAAATAAACTTGATGAATCTGGCTTAATAATTCGAAATAAAGCACGCTTGGTGGCCAAAGGCTACAACCAGGAGGAGGGTATCGATTATGACGAAACCTACGCTCCTGTAGCCAGATTAGAGGCCATCAGGATGCTTCTTTCCTTTGCATCTATTATGAATTTCAAATTATTTCAAATGGA
>NC_032025.1:8353661-8355099 GCF_001865875.1 Lupinus angustifolius | reverse complement strand
ATAAAGCAGCTAGAAAGTGGGATATTCATCCATCAGGCAAAATACTGCAAAGAGCTACTCAAGAAATTTGACATGGATAAATGTAAGGAAGCTTCCACTCCTATGGCATCTGCTTGCTACCTAGATAAGGACGGAAAAGGAAAAGCAATAGAGGTAACAAAGTATCATGGTATAATTGGGTCATTACTTTACTTAACCGCAAGTCGACCTGATATTATGTTTAGTGTATGCATGTGTGCGAGATTTCAATCATCACCTAAAGAATCACATTATGTAACTGTTAAAAGAATCATGATATATCTAAAAGGAATAACTAACATGGGATTATGGTATCCTCGGAATGTCTCACTATCCTTGATGGGTTATTCCGATTTCGCCGGATGTAAATTGGACCGGAAAAGCACTAGTGGTACTTGTCACTTGTTGGGCAGTTCATTAGTAGCATGGCACAGCAAAAAGCAAGCCTGTGTTGCTTTGTCCACCGCCGAAGCGGAATACATTGCCGCTGGTGTGTGTTGCGCTCAAATCCTTTGGATGAAGCAGCAACTTAAGGACTTTGGTCTTAAACTCGAAAAGATCCCAATAAAATGCGATAATACAAGTGCCATTAACCTATCCAAGAATCCCGTTTTGCATTCTAGAACAAAGCATATAGAAATTAGACATCATTTTTTACGTGATCATGTACAAAAAGGTGACTGCGTTCTTGAATTTGTGGAAACATCTAAAAAGTTAGCAGATATTTTCACCAAGCCCCTTCCACGGGATACTTTCTATGTTCTAAGGAGAGAACTTGGAATTCTTGATGAACAATATCTTGATTAAAATGGTTTAGTTGTTTGCATTATTTTCTTGCCTCTATATGCCTATTTGTCTCTTGTTTTAGATGATATATGTTGAAATGCAAAATTATGTCTCATGATTAACTCTTTTCGTGATTACAAATGTTTTGATTAATCCATTAAAATGCATGCATGAGTCCTAAAAAGTTAAAACTGTTCTGCTGCCTGAAAATCACTTTGTACCGTGTTTAATCGATTAAACACTTGGTGTTAATCGATTACCTGGGCATCAGTTTTTGAAAAAATCAAATTTTACATGATTTTAATCGATTAAACCTGCCCGTTAATCGATTAAAACCAGTATTTTAAAGGCAGACAGCATCTCGGTTTTACACTTTTTTCGGCACTTTCTCCACCTCTTTTACGCTTTGAGTCTCTGAATCTATAACTCAACTGATCCAAGTGCACTAAGGTAGGAAAAACATCATCCTAACCCTCTCAAACCATCAAGAAATCTCACTCTATCATCCTCATTCCACTACATTCCCAATTTTCCACCAAATTAAACCCTAGGTTAGGTTTGCCTAATCCTTCTCGGCTCATTCAACATCAATTCGGGTTCTTCAAATACAATGGAGCAAGGTCGCACAAAAAGG
>NC_032025.1:8352778-8353561 GCF_001865875.1 Lupinus angustifolius | reverse complement strand
AGGATCATCTGGTTGGTGAAAGCCTCATTCATAAAATGGGTATATACAAGTATGGTACTATTTGGCAATACCAGGAGGACTACACTACTTTTGATCTGAGTTTGTCCGATGATGATAATCAAGGTGGCATGGGTGATCAGAATGCTACAACTCAGGGGGAGCCTTCTAGAACAGCACCACAGGACTCTACTTTCGGTTTAGCTCATATGGAAGCTATGGAGCAACGGCTCAACAACCGTATGGATCTTCACTTTCAAGGGTTGAAAGACTCATACTTTGTAGGAATGGAACAGTATGAAGAGCGTCAAAATGCCTTTTCAGACAACCAATTTCAGGCGATGAGGAACATGATTCAATCTACTGCTGAAGCTCAGAATGCTATGTTTTGTTCAGAATTTCAGAAGTTATCTGTGCTTATCAGGGGTGACCAGAACATTGCTATTCCTGATGATCAGATTAACCATCCTCCACCTCAACCATAGTTTAGAATACTTTAGACCTAGGCTATCTTACCCTTAGGTTTATTTCTTCTTTATGGCACTTTATGGTTTCATTTGTTGTTTCTATTTTCAGGACTTATTCGTGTCTCTTTATTTGTCCTTGATTGACATATTATGGTTTGTAATAGTTGCTGACTACTTTAACTCTTTATGCTATGCCATTACTTTTGTGTTTTAATTATGTCGAATAGCTTATTTGGTTATGTGAATGGTTCTTGATCATATGAGATTTTATGGTGCATGTATCAAACCTGTTATTGCACTACATTGCTTTCTATGCTAA
>NC_032025.1:8346743-8352678 GCF_001865875.1 Lupinus angustifolius | reverse complement strand
TTTATTGCATTTAATCGGTTAACTTGTATAGTAGAATTAATTGCTATATTCTGTATCTGTGCTATACTGTTAATACTTTGATAAAATTGTAAGCTCTGTGTATTCATTTCATTATCGGTTAATTGTCGTGCAAGAAACCGAATCTGTCTGAGCTTGGTGTTCTGTTTTAATCGATTAAGTAAATTGCGTTAATCGATTATCTTCATTCTTTTAATCCATTAAATTGGGGCAATTCAGCATTAAGTGTTGATTTTCGAAAAGCAGATATTCTAACCGCTACACCTATTCATCCCCCCCTTCTAGGTGTATTTTAACCACTGATACCTAACAATTGGCCCCTATGAAGAGCCACTTTGGCCCATACTTGACCCCTATGGTAGGCTAGGTTATATGCATGGTGACACCTCCTCCTTCTTGTCATAGCCTTATGTCATCCATGAGGTCATGTTCTTGGCCTTTAAGCAAAGAAAAAGTAAGATGTTCCATGAGTTGACCTAGAAATCACTTTTCTGGTGCGCCAACCGCTTTGCACACCTGGTTCCCCGCTAAGATGCCTGTTTCAGCAGCTTAGCTGACCTGGTTCCCCGCTCAGCTCACTGTTTCAGCTGCTTAGCTGACTGGTTCCACGATAAGCTGCTTGTTTCAGCAGCTTAGCTGACCTGGCCTGGTGCTTGGGGCCTGGCTGACCTGGCCTGGTGCTTGGTGCCTGGCTGACCTGGCCTGGTGCTTGGTGCCTTGCTTGGTGCCTGCCTGACCTGGCCTGGTGCTTGGTGTTTGGCTTGGCTGGACAACTTTGTGCTTGATTTCTTCATGGTGAAGCAATTCTTTTCCTTTGGTTTGTTATTGATTTTTGTTGGTTGCTTGGCACTTTTGAGTTGTTTTCTTAAAGTTAAGGTAAGCATTTGATTTTTTCAAGTTGCTTGGCCTACCTTAACATAGGTTTCTTCAAGACGAAGTAAGCTACCTTTTTTCAAGGCTAAGTAACCAAATTAAGCACATAGCATGCCATGCTTTAGCTTGATTACTTTTAGCAATTCATTTTGAGCTTTTGTCTTGAATTTTGGCTTGAATTCTTGTCCATCTTTGAATTTATTCTTTAATATTCAATTTCCTACCAAACTCAAAGTAAGCTTGGACAAGAATTAATAAAGAACCAATTTATTTAATCCTGCAAAATTCACCTAAAAAGTGTTAATTTAAGTTGGTTTTCTACAATTTGCATAGGATAAGTGCCATAAAATGATGGTGAAAAGTGTATATTTTTGGCACTTATCAAGGAGCATATTGATTTACCCAAATTCCTTCATCGTGATCATCTCTTGTATATAAATCATCATCTGTAGTTGGTCCGCTCTCACGCGACTGATATGTCCCAAGAAAGGATCATCTTCATCAATATCTTCATATTCTTGGTCATCAATATTATTGACGATTATTTTTTTAGTTAAAAGAACAATTGACCATTTCATATTAGCTGGGTCACTAACATAGAATACTTGTTGAGCTTGTGATGCTAGAATAAATGACTCATCTTTNTATTAAGATCCACTTGCATGAACCCTAACTCATCAACTCGAAAGCCATTATTGTTATCAACCCACATACAATAATAAACCAGCATCCTAAAGATTGTGTAAACTAATTCCCATATCCGTTCAATCACTCCAATGTATGACATGTTCACATATATTGGGTTTCTATCTTTTGCACTTGACATGTGTAAAGTTCGAGCAACAAGAGTCACACCACTATTTTGCATTTTACTTTGATCATCTTGTTTTTTCGTATAAAATGTGAATCCATTAATCAGGTAACCATTTCAATCTTTTGGAAACCGAATGTGCATTTATATTCAACTCCTCATCAATGTGATTTTTTAGCCACTTTATGAAACACTGATTATGCTCTTTGGAAATCCAATTTTCATTCTTACTTCAGTAACATTTCCTTAGCATCTCCTTGTGTGTTTCAACATATGGCTCAACCTCGTCGGCATTATGTAAAACATATAAGTGCGCTTGCTCCAATTCGGTTCTTGTTATAGTCAATATTTCATTCCCAGTAATACCTTCACCAAATGTTTTTTTTGCATATCGAGGCTTTGGAATGCCCATGAAATCACCATCGGTAAGGTATCCGATACAAAAATCAAGAGCTTCTTCAACAATATATCGCTCGACAACACAACCCTCTGGTCTTGATCGGTTCTTCACATACCCTTTTAATGTCTTCATATAACGCTCAAAGGGGTGTATTCAATACAAAAATCAAGAGCTTCTTCAACAACATATCGCTCGACAATACAACCCTCTGGTCTTGATCGGTTCTTCACATACCCTTTTAATGTCTTCATATAACGCTCAAAGGGGTACATCCATCATATATAGGAAGGGCCACATAGGTGTGTCTCTCGAACAAGATGTATCATTATGTCAAAAAAAGAAGATGGGGAATGCATTTGAAGCTCACACAAAGTCAAAATAATTTGTCTTTGCAATACAGGTAATTTCTCAGGGTCAATCACTTTGCTACATATTGCCTTGAAGAAGAAGCATAACCTAGTTATGGTTTCTCAGCATCACTTATCAACCGCTGAAACATCTCAGGATAGTCCTGAAGATCCTCTTCGACAATGTTTGTCATTTCCTCGAAACAATCGTCTTCATATGCATTTGTGTAGTTGTCTTTCATATGCATCTGATCATCACAATCCATAACGTCTCTCATCTCACAATGTCTTGTCCAACATGTGTAACTTTGATCAATACCATGACACACTAAATGACCTTTTAACTCATTGGGAGTAATTCGGTTTGAGTAACATCTTAAGCAAGGGACATACAATTCTATTAGGGTTTTCAGTATTCTCAATTGAAAACCTAACAAATGATTTCACTCCTTCTTCATAATCCTTCGTCAATCCATTGGCACTCATCCATTTTCGATCCATTTTCTATTAACAAAAAAATATAATGAGCATAAATCCCTAAAGCTTGGAATTAAGCTTGCAGAGCAAATGCATTATTATGATCGGAACCCTAACACATAATGTAAGCTAAATGAGTCGGAAACCCCAACTCAATACAAGCTAAATGAGTGAAACCAATTTCACTCATTTATAAGGAAATTATTTATAACTCAATACAAGCTAAATATAATGGAATTAAAAAGGAAAATAACTATAAGAAAAACTCACTTTCAATTCGGTGTTGAATGCGTGAATGATGATTTTAAGGTTAAACGAGTGAAGGATTTTCGACATCGATGTTGAATGATTTTCGTGTTGAATGAGTGAGTGATGAGGTTGAATGATTTTCGAGGTCGATTTTGAGAGTAAATGTGTTTCACTACTGAGTAAATGAGTGTTGGGATTGCTGATGAATGTGTGAGAATGTGGGAACATTTTAATTTTTTACGGTATGATAGTATCATCAAGAGCGCATAATGAAGAAGGTGATGTCAATGATACCTAATCAACAACACAACCCAAAGGAAACGCTATGGAAAAACTCCCCATTCAAATATGAAGGTAAGTTTTCCACATTGCAATCTTAAGGAAACGTTGTGGAAGATATAATAATTTTTGTACTAATTCATTTTTTTAATGAAATTCAAATTAGTGATTACATTATGACATTCGATTAATGACAAATAATTAAATATATATAAAAATTAATAATGACAATAAATAACATTCAAACAATTAATCGATTAAGCACTTTGTTAAGCGATTAAGTGTAGAAGAAATAGTTTTGATTATGTCGATAATGCTTCTTACCATATGCGTTGTTGTATAGCTAAAAGAGAATGAATGAGAGATAAGTATTCAACATCGTTTTTTTGTTCATGCGTTGTTGAATTCAACAAAAGCAAAAACGCTTTTTTGAGAATGCGTTGTTGAATTCAATGTAAGCAACAACGCATTGTTAAAAAAGCGTTGTTGTATGGGTATAACAATAGCGCAATCATACCAAAGCGCTATCGAAGACTATTATTCCTAATTCTACAAAGTTACGCACACAATAGAAAATATCCTGCTGCATACAGAAACAGAAAATAACAACAAAATGATTGCATACAGAAACACCAAATGACAACTATATGAATACAACTGAATTTATATATTGAACATTAATTACATTGTTTACATAAACATATATTACATAGATCAAATCATATACATTACATTGAACATTAATTGAATTCCCTAAGCTACAATATGTGCAAACCTAATCGACTATACCTATCCTTTGCGAACTAAACTAAGTACAAACTTTGACCATTGTTCTCTAATCTGGTTGACTTGGTCATATGTATATGATTTTCCAACAAACTTGATTTCATTAGTTGGCCACTGCTGAATGATCTCCTTCATGAATTTCAACAAGTAATAGCCACAATCTACCTCGTTTGTTTGGCATGGGGTTTACAACTAAAATGAAGTAAACATACAAGTATAACATTAGTTGGCCATTACACATATAATTGTTTGAGATGATTTGTGCCAATACCTGTATACGAGTCCACTTGATTTTGTTGGGATTTTGTAACTTGTTTCTACCACGATTATTCAATTTGTAAACTTTCACCACACTAAACAATAGAAAGTATACTTAATTAATAAACAACTAGGAAGCTGAAAGTGTAACTAAAAGTTTAAATGAGTAGTCCACTTACTTAGAAAACATCTCTTTCATAGCGGCGTAGTTGTTCATATCACCACATGCCAATGAGTCAAAGTAGTATATTTTTCATTGACCTAATTGATGGCAACCAAAACCCAATGTTGCCTATCAAAACATATGTACATGGTTAGGAAATGTTAAGCACAACAAACATACTAAAGAAAGAAATATAAAAGACAATTGCAAAATGCTCACCCGGTATTAAAAGGTGCAAGAAATAAATCTGCATTTTCTTTATGATGGATGAGATTATCTGTAATTCGTTCTGATTTTTCCATAATCTCATTTTTTTTCGTGCGACATCGAAGCGGTAAGGTATGAGGATATGAACATTACGTTTTTCTTATTTACCTTAATAAAATTTTCATACAAGTACCTAATATATATATAACACAAATGTTTGTTAATTATAACACACCGCCATGTAACGGTGAGAAGTTAAGAAAATATAATTTACCTCATATATATACATACAACACTTGCACCGTTACAATCACGTTTATATACATCCCGGACTTCACTAATGCCAACGTATCCATCAACATTATCCCCGTAGACTTCCTTGGGAATTCATATAATTATCATATCATCTCCCATCTTCTTTACATGTTCCATCAAGTGAGTACAATAGTTGGTAGTCTTCTTTGAACTCACATCTCCAGTAGATGGCTTTAAGCTCACATCCCCAGAAGATGGCTTAGACTTTTGGGTGCTGTTGGGGGTGGAATGTACATTTTCCTGAAATATTCAATAAAAATATATCAATTATAGATAAATATATCTATATATATATATATATATATATATATAATATGAGTGATTATAAGGTGAAAAATCATACCTTAGGAGGAATTACTTGAACAAGGTCTACTGGGCAAGCCACAAAAGTGCCTATAGCCCCTCAAACTGTGATGATATCCTCATCTAGAGGAATTGGCAGCAACGTATTATCATCGATTGCAATGTCAATCGAGACCTTCACATGATGGCGTGGGATACGTACATTATGCAGCATAACATCAACCAACTTGTGCATTTTCCCAACACCCACTACTCAGCTAGTTGGGTATCTAGGAAACGTTTGCAAGAACTGATTCCTTGTACGTAAGTTAAAACATATAATTAGTTAATGACTAAATTAAAATAAGTTAACTAAATTAAAATAAGTTAACTAAATTACCTTAGGAATGGGAATCAAAATGGGAATGTTGTAAGGTGCAGGTGTAGTGCAACTTTCATTTCCTTCGCCT
>NC_032025.1:8340444-8346643 GCF_001865875.1 Lupinus angustifolius | reverse complement strand
CTGCACCTCAGATACGACCAGGATAGATAGGCAGTCCTAGTGCCTTGTCAAGTATTATACGACTATCCGGGTTTGCCTCCTTTTCTTTTAGTGCAACCTGACAAAGCAAGAAAAAACATAATGTTAATTAATCACATTTTGATAAATAAATTATGGAAATTAACTATAATCAAAAAATATGAGCACTTACAAGATGTCTAGCTGCTTCTTGAACTTCCTCATTGTCGATCACACCATCCTTGTTCTTACGGGCACCCACCCATAGAACATCGAGTTCTACTCCATGTGGAGTCATAGGTGTATCACTTTTGTTCTCCAACTAACAAAACATAGCCAATAATAATGTAATTATATATATATGCATACAAAACCTAACCAATAATGTACAAATTAACAATACTTACAATTCTTTCCTCGATTCCTCTATACCCCGCTCGAGAAGCTCGGTATGGATATAAAGGCTTGAATGCCCTCTTACGGTTTTCATTACTTAATTTATGAAACAATAAAAAAAAATATCAACAATCATATACAAATGCATATATATAAAAATCAATACAAAGAATATGATTTTACCAATAAATACTCGTCTTGTGTGCGTAGGGTGACAAAAGTCTTCCAATCCTCTTCATCAACGATATTTGCATATTTAGTTGGAGGTTTTAGGTTGACATTGCCATCAACATCTTTGAGTAATTTTCCGGCATCAGTTCGGAATTGTCGGAGAGCCTTGCCAGCTGATTTAAGGATATAATCCTTATGCTCCTCACCAACATCAAAAGTTGCCCGGAATAAAAACACATATACATTATATGTTGCATGCATATACGTACAATGCATGAAAATGTAACATATATATGTACATTGCATGAAAACACAAAAACACAAAAACTGAAAAAAGAAACTTACTATTATTTCATTCCAAATACGCTCTTTCATGGCATTCCCTACACCACTCTATTTGTTGAATGTTAGCTTCACATTCTGCCTAACAACAACACCAATGTAGCTTACCAATGCGTTGCCACCCTTAGAGTTTAATGATTGGCCTTTAGAGTTCCATTGAACTTCTATCTTCACATCATTACTTCTTGTCTGAATGACATTCTTCATGGAAGTCATTCCAAGTGGAGGTCATTTTTTAGCAACAATTTGCTTGTCTTATGGAGTCGGTGAAGCTTCGTCACCACTATGAGATACATGATTGCCACTTTGGGAAGCCATTGATGAAGTGTTTTCAGTTTATGAGAGTATGAGGGTTTGCTGAGAGTGTGAGGATTTCTTTTCGAGTAAGTTTGAGAGTGTAGAGGAAACGATTCATGTTTTAGATATTTAAATTGTATTACCAATTTAACAGCACATATTAACAGTGTTGTTGTATTGACCTCTTCAATAATGCATATTAACGGTAGCGTTGTTGTATTGACATCTTCAACAACGCATATTAACGATTGCACCATTGTTGTGTATCCAACTCTGCACTACTCATTTTATGAACATGATCTTTTCCACAATGCATATTTAACATAGCGATGTTGTATCAACATCTTCCACAGCGCATATTAAGGATTGCATTGTTGTTGCGAATCTAGTTGTTTACTACTTATTTTCATTAACACATCAACATCGCTACCAAGATGTAGCGCTGTTGAATTGAATCTAATTGACAATGCTATCTGAATTATGCGCTATTGAATAGAATCTAATTGGCAGCCCAGTCGTAAATATGCGCTATTAAAATGAACTCATTTTCCAAATTAACAGCGTATTCGTAGTTATGCGCTGTTAAATTAACATTTTACATAACTGGAAAATATTTATACAATATGAATTTACTTAAATTAACATGAAGTTGCCATGAAGTAGATTATTACTATATAATTGTGTTTATTAATATGAAACTGGATAAAATATTAAACATTACATTTTGTTAATTTGTTTTTGTATTTATTAATTATTTATAATTTGTTTGTTGTGTTTATTAATAAGGAACAATGCAAAAGTATTAAAGAGAATAATCATCCAAATAATTAACAAAAAACAGAAATTAACATCCAAAATAATTGTTTTATTATTCATCCAGGGAGGCAAAATACATTATAATGAACTAAATGATTTAGTACATGCGAATATAATGAACTAAATGATTTGGTAGAAGATGAAATAATCTGGTCCACAATTGTTTCTTCGACTCCTCTTAACAAATCTTGTATAACAGTTCATTGATTTCCTTTTAAAATTTGGGTCCTTTTGCCATGAAGGAAATCAATGAACTTAAGGAATTGTTGCAGATGATGAAGAAAAATAATTCATTGATCCCATTTTCCATTTTATTTCAGTTCAATTGAAAGAGATCAATGAAAACTGAAAGAACTCAATGAACTAAATAATTCATTCCCCTTTTCCTTTTATTTCCTTTCAATTGCAAATGAAAGAGATCAATCAACTAAATCTTCATCTCATGCAAATCTTGTATGACGGCCACGTTCCTTCTGAAATGTGGGTCCTTTTGCAAAATCAAAAGTTGTTAAAGACCTCCTTGACATGATTCTGAAACAAAAACACAATTTTTTCCTCGACTTCTCTATACAAATCTGGGTGCTTTTTCTCTTTTTCACTCTTTGTAGTATTGGTCTTTTTTTTACTACTTTGTGTTTTCTTCCTCCTATCTTCATGAACATACTCTTATAGAAACACATACTCTTAGGCTCTTAACTTACTGATGAAATAGAACATTGAGTGAACCATAATATTTATAGATGAGCAACCATTAATATTTCAACAAACGAAGAGACGCATAACTATTTCAACAAACGAGGAGACGTATAACCACTCAACCATTAATATTTCAACAACCAAGAAACGCATAACCACTCAACCATTAATATTTCAACAAACAAGAAACGCATAACCACTCAACCAATAATATTTCAACAAATGAAGAGACGCATTACTACTCCACCATTAATTTCTCGGACGCTTAAAAAGTCGTAAAATATCAACAACCATAATTAAGCAAGCGCGGTTACTATGTCATCTTCAATAGCACTTCCTTAAATATGCGATGTTGCATATATTCACATCAACAACGATTTCTATCAAATGCGTTGTTAAAGATAAATCATTCAAGTCAGGGCTAATGTTACTGATGTTCAACACCGCATTGTCAAGAATGCGTTGTTGAAGTTACACAAATTGACAACGCTTGATTTATTATGCGATGTTGACGTTCTTCCGCCTCATTTTCAACAGCGTCGTTCAAAATTCTGCTATTGAATGACAGCTGTTAATTACGATATCTGGCATAGTGAGACCTGCGCTGAGCGCATGGTTACCCACACTGAGTTGTGGTTTTTTTTCAAGGTTTGATCGAGTTTGGTTGAGCCATGGCCATGACTTGGCCTTGGCCTGGGCCCTTTTTTAGTTTTTACAGAATTTTGACTTGGCCCAATAACCCATTCTTGAATTTTTATATTTTCCCACACATTTTGAAAATTTTCTGATTTATTTTCCTAAAACTCAAAGACTTTTCAAAAAAGAAAGAAAATTAATTTTTACTTTGAGTATAAAAATTGTTCTTCTTTTTGTCATATATATAAAAAAAATTAAAATAGAAGAAAAAGATGGAGGGAAAAACATAGTATATATTCAAAATGTATTGGGTTGCCTCCCAACAAGCGCTCTTTTAACGTCATTAGCTTGACGCATGTTACCTACAAAATCAGAATTCACCATCTTCTTTCTACTACACAGTTGAGCTTGGCTCACCCCTTAGGACAACATTACAATGCTCTCTTGGATTAACTTCTGTATTAGCTAAAAATGTGGATTTCTGATTTTCAGCTAATTATTTGGCCAGCTACCCGATTTCAATTTCCATATTCCTCAGAGATGCATCAGTGTTCTTCTGGTTTGACATCGTCATTTGCATGAACTGATTTAATGTGTCCTCCAATTTAACATTTTTTTCATGTTTTGGGTGTTGGTACTGATTGTTCCTTGGGTAGAATTGCGATGGTGGTTTTTAAGGATTATCTTGTCTCCAAGGTTGATTTATCTGAAATTGATTATTATCCCCCTTGAGGATAATTATTTTGAAAGTTCTGACTTCGAGGATTGCCCACAAAATGGACCTCCTCATTTTGACAATGGCCTACCTCATGATCGTCAGTATAATGGTCACATCTATAAACTGGTTTCTTTGAGATTCCTGTATCTGTCGAGGTAAATCATTAAGTTTTTGGGTAACTTCATCAAGTTGTTGTTGAAGCAATTTATGTTGAGCCAAAATTGCATTGGTTGAGCTCAATTCAAGGATTCCACCTCTCCTCGGTGGTGTTCCTCTTTGGTGCTGACTCTCCTCGGTGGTGTTCCTCTTTAGTAAATGATTTTGAAATTTTGAAATTAATTTTTAAAAACTAAAAAGCATGCTTGTTACATTTGTGCTAAAAATGAATTTTTTCAAACTTGAGAACTCCTAAAAAGTGTTATTTGGTTCACCATTTAACAAAATAAATTCATGAAATTCTGAATGGATTTATTTATGGATGTTTGGTGTGATAAAATGTGTTTTGAAGTTCCATAAATTCTATTTGGACTTCCATTTTATCAGTTGGATTTGAAATATGATTGAAATTTTTTTCTAAACATCAATTTTCATGAAAAAGCATGTTGTTTGGTTGGAATTCTCTCAATCAAATTTAATTCATGAAATTAGTGTCTTAGGAAATTATAAATTCATGTGAATTGTTAGACTAACCTCAAATCAAAAGAAAATTGCCAATTCGAACAAACAGACAAAAATGAGGAGTTGATGTCACCACTATCAAGGAGAGGATAGTGAAAACAAGGAGAATGAAATTATGTGTTCTCCTAAAAATGGTGGTTAGTTTTAATTTTCTTTTACATTATTTCAAAATATTATACAAACTTCCTAACATTTTGAAAGAATGAAATTTTGTTGTATTTTAAAACTTTATGTTGTTTCTGGTGTATTTTAATTCCTTAGTGTGTTTATTTTTATTTTTAGTGTGCTTACTTGTTAAAATTATTTTTTTTCAGTGTGTTTATTTTTTCTTTTTGAAGATTTAGTTAAAAATTGAATTTGTTGAAACTAAACAAAGTAAATAAACACAAACTTGGCTTAAACATTTTTCAAGATCAATGACTTTGTAAATTACAAGCTTTGATGAGCAACATGGGATGAAAAATTGAAAATTTTGTGACTAATTCATAATGTTATAACTTGGATAAAATGCAAACTTTTTGGGAAATCATTTATCTTGACCTTGTGAATTTGTTTAAAAATCAAAGAGTTGTACATAAAACCAACCTTGTGAGGGAGTGTAAGCCAAACACAATAATTATGTGAGCTTAGTTAGAAACTTTTTGGTTTTACACAATTGATTTTTTTTGAGTCATTCTTTACTTGGTGGCACATAATTTGATAGGATATGATCAAGGCAAGTTCTTTCAATTAGAATGAGTCACTTGACCAAAAATGACCAACCAAAAATAGGAATATCCTTTGGTAACCCCTTTGAGCCTTAAAATAAAATTTTATTTTCATAATCAACCCTTGAGCCTAATATGGAAAAACAAAAATAATCTCCTATACTTTTCTAAGTAAAAAGAGAACATTTTTCAAAAGGAAGGTTGATGGAAGAAATTAAGTTGGGGGAAATGGTTGGCCATGTAACAAAGTGTTGAAGGAAAAATTCTCAATTTCTTTACAAATCAAAAAGTAAAGAAAAAGATCCAAAATAAAAAAGGAGTGAAAGGAGATTGATAAAATTAAAGATAAGTTACACAAAAAGGTCAAGAAAAGGAATGAGGGAAGGAAAAATGGAAAAAAGTTGAAAGGAGTATATGTTTTTAATGAAAAATTAATTTTTCCTCTCTTTTAACTTTGAAAGTATCTTTGAATATCTTGAAAAACCAATTTCCTTTGATAGCCAAGCCTCATTACAACCAAAATAAGACCTTAGTGATTCTTGAAATTTTTTTGCAATCAAAGTAAGTGTTAAGATGAAAAACAAAATTAAATTCTTGCAAATCAAACAAGTTGAGTTTTGAGTGAATCACTTACCCCATTTGGTTCCATTCTTGAATTGTTTGTGAAATGCATCTCTTTGATTGATAACATTTTTAATAAGTGAATTGCTAAATGAGTTTTTGAAAAGATGTGTTCAATTCTTAG
>NC_032025.1:8339079-8340344 GCF_001865875.1 Lupinus angustifolius | reverse complement strand
TGTTTGGGGACAAACAAAGTTTTCAGTTGGGGGGAGTTTGATAAGTGCAAAGAGTATACACTTTTCACCATCATTTTATGGCACTTGTCCTATGCAAATTGTAGAAAACCAACTTAAATTAACACTTTTTAGGTGAATTTTGCATGATTGAATAAATTAGTTTTTTATTAATTCTTGTCCAAGTTTTCTTTGAGTTTTGTATGAAATTGAATATTAAAGAATAAATTCAAAGATGGACAAGAATTCAAGCCAAAATTCAAGACAAAAGCTCAAAATGAATTGCTAAAAGTAATCAAGTTAAAGCATGGCATGCTATGTGCTTAATTTGGTTACTTAGCCTTGAAGGAAGGTAGCTTACTTCGTCTTGAAGAAACCTAAGTTAAGGTAGGCCAAGCAACTTGCAAAAATCAAATGCTTACCTTAACTTAAAGAAAACAACCCAAAAGTGCCAAGCAACCATCAAAAATCAAGTAACAAACCAAAGAAAAAAATGTTGCTTCACCATGAAGAAATCAAGCATAAAGTTGTCCAGCCAAGCACCAAGCACCAGGCCAGGTCAGCCAAGCACTAGGCCAGGTCAGCCAAGCACCAGGCCAGGTCAGCCAAGCATCAGGCTAGGTCAGCTAAGCACCAGGCCAGGTCAGCCAAGCACCAGGCTAGGTCAGCTAAGCACCAGGCCAGGTCAGCTAAGCACCAGGTCAGACTAGATCAGTCAAACACCAAGTACCAGGTCAGGTTAGCCAAGCACCAGGTCAGGTCAGCCAAGCACTAAGCACCAGGTTCGGTCAGCCAAGCACCAGGCTAGGTCAGCTAAGCACCAGACCAGCCCAGCTAAGCACCAAGCTAGGACAACTAGTCCATGCCCAGTTGGGAGCAGGTCAGCTGAGCTGCTCAAGCAGGCAGCTGAGCGTGGAACCAGGTCAGCTGAGCTGCTTAAGCAGGCAGCTGAACGTGGAACCAGGTCAGCTGAGCTGCTCAAGCAGGCAGCTGAACGTGGAACCAGGTCAGCTGAGTTGCTGAAGCAGACAGCTGAGCGTGGGACCAGGTCAGCTGAGCTGCTCAAGCAGGCAGTTGAGCATGGCACTAGGTGAGCTGAGCGCCTAGCCCACCAAAAAAATGATTGCTAGGTCAACTCATGGAACATCCTACTTCTTCTTTGCTTGAAGGCCAAGAAAATGACCTCATGGATGACATAAGGCTATGACAGCTGAGCGCCCAGCACCTTGGCCGATATAAATGCATGAAATTCTCAATTCTAAGACATT
>NC_032025.1:8338668-8338979 GCF_001865875.1 Lupinus angustifolius | reverse complement strand
CAACATAACCACGTAATGAAAAATGCTCACATTTAAATGTATTAGTCTCATCCATAGAATATATTTGTTAGATTTATAAATATCGTGTTAGTAGAGATAAATGATCGTATGATATTGATGGGATTGTACAACAATCATTGTAAAAATAATCCTCTATACTATGAATATACGATTTCTTTAAAAAAATGATGTAGAAGCACAAGTGAATATCTTTCATAGATCTCACCAACTTTGTTTTTATAAATAATACATATAATTGCAAATATTATTCATTACGAGGTTATGTCTGTTATAAACCCGAGTAAAACATG
>NC_032025.1:8338263-8338568 GCF_001865875.1 Lupinus angustifolius | reverse complement strand
AGGAAGGTTGGTATTAAAGAATAAATAAAATGCGGAAAGTAAATAACAATAAATAAAAGTTAATAAGTTAGTTTCATCACTTTTGTATATTAAAAGGTGTTTTCAACAAATAAATTTATTGATAACACTTTACTATTTTACAATTTACACCTCTTTCAAGATTCAATTATAGTATAGTATAGGGTTATGTCGAACCACAAGTAATTTCCTAAAAACATAAATCATATGAATATGTCAATGCACAAACAATGGGTTAAACATATTTTGTTGGTTTTTCGGTTTGATTTGCACATAAATAAATTAAC
>NC_032025.1:8322869-8338163 GCF_001865875.1 Lupinus angustifolius | reverse complement strand
GTTTGGTCCCTTGATCAAGTAGCTTAGTCACCTCCTTGTGCTTGACTCATCAAAGCTAGTTGTGGGCTATGAAACCAGCAATTGTGAATTACTTCTGAAAAGCCTATGGTGGACTACTTGAGGTGAGGTCATGGGTGACTTCATGTTTTGCTTGATGGTTAAGTCAAGTCTGGTGCACACCGCTCAGTGCACCTGCTTCACCGCTATGCTGCTTGTTCAGCAGCTTTGACCGTGCTGACTGGGATGTGGCCTAGTGCTTGCTGATCTAGTCAGGAGTTTGGTTCTTCGCTAAGCTGCCTGGTTGGACTGCTAAGCTGCTTGTTCAATAGCTTGAGCATGTGCCTGACCGTGTCAATTGGAGGTCTGACCATGTCAGGACTAGGCTGGTGCTAGGCTGAGCGGCCAAGCAGGTCCGCTCAACTGCTTGCTTGAGCAGCTTGGTCTAGGTCAGGCTGGTGCCCAGGTCAGCTCAGCGGGGCTTGGTCCACGCTTAGCTGCCTGGTTGAGCACCTTGAATTTCTTGAATTTTTTGGCTTGTTGACCATGAGTCTTGTTTCTCTTCATTTGTTCATCCAAAATTCTAGAAAATACATAAAAACAAAATACACATACAAATATATAAGATTGTGATATTTTATACAAAAAGTATTGTTTTAAGTTGGTTTTTTTCAATTATACTTAAGATAAGTGCCATAAAAGTGTATGAAATTTAGATATGTTTGGCACTTATCACCTAGATGCATCTTAATCCACCAAACCTTAGATTTTGGAGTTCATGTGGAAATGAGATCCATTATAGTGCATTAGATTCGGAAAATTAAAACAACCCATATAGTTCCAAAGAAATTAATTTCATGGAGCTACTCTAATTCCTAGATCCACTATACTCTACGACGAATCAGGAAATACTCAATATAAAGGCAAGCAAGTTGGAGATTGTCCTGAACATTTTGGAAGTAAAAGTTATATTTCATTGCACGATGTTCCTCTTCTATTACTTTTTATGCCTACAACAATTTATAACTAGTGTTAGGTCCTTCTATGTTTTTGCTCCTTTAAAATTTATGGCAATCGATTATGTAGATAAATTGGAAAGTTTAGCGACTTAATGAGTTAAATCAATCACTGAAATATATAAAAGAACTATGTTTTCCCTAGATATTTTGAAAAATTGACGGTTATTAATTGCTTATCTACTAGATTTTCTTTCCATAATGCACAATGTGAAGATGAACGCCTATTGACCAAGCTTAATAGTATTTAATTTTCATCTTCCTATTTTGAGAAGCTCTATTGATGTAAACCCACATTTTCTAAAATATTGAAGAACTACATATTTTACATCAGTCAAGAGGATAATAAGGATTAAGACCTTGGTTAATTGATTAACGTGTTTCAAAAACGTAACTGATTCTGTGTTTCCAAGTTTTCAGTTTCAACAACTTTTCAAATAAACTTATGTTAATCGATTAAATCATGCCTTAATCGATTAACTGCATATTTCCAAGTGTATTTTCAAATTGCAAAACTCAAATACGTTATGCACTTAATTTATACATGTTCAACACTAAGTTTATGCCTAGGATGCACAGATTACATGTATTTATGTGATGCATGAACATATTATAAATGACATATCTCAAAACTTAAAATGATTTAAAGTTTTATGCATATGAGACATATATTGAGTTTACCTAAGCCTTAGACTCAACCTAAACTAATTACTAGTCTAAGTCTAATACCAATCCTGAGACTTAAGCACGTTGATTTGTTGATGATCTTCAAGCTCTTATAAACACAAGTTGTCCTCATCAAAACCAACACACATAGTGAGAAAGCTTTCCAAAGTGCTCCTCTTGACATGCACACTTTCAATCTCCCCCTTTTTGATGATGACAAATGAGTGGGGTGGGAGAAATGCTTGTGGAAAAGCAAGTTGAAGTTCATTTTTCAATGAGGAACTATGAAGATTATGTGTTATGTGATATTGTGGATATGGAGGGTAGTCATTTGCTACTAGGTCGTCCATGGTAATATGATAAAGGAGCTACATGTGATGGTCGTAACAACAAGTATACATGGATGCACCAAAAAAGAAGGGTGATACTCTCACCATTGTCTCATGAGTAAGTTATTGAAGACAAGATGTTTTGAAGAAAAAAAAAGATACAGATGGAAATGAAAGAAAAAGAGAGAAAAACAAAAGAGAATGAAACACAAACTACTAAAAAAAAAAAAGAGGGAGAGGAAACCACTTTTTCTCATGAAAAATGTGGAAGAAAAGAGTGTTGTTTTTACAAAGCAACCCTCACAACCACTCTTTTGCTTTACAACTACCACATCATCTTGCCAAATTTTCTCTCTAAAATTTTCCAGGAACTCAGAATTGTTAAGTTGGTTGAGGACCCTTTGGAGGCCAAAACCATTCTTACTTGCATCGAGATAAGGTTGATGGATGGCATGGTTAACCTAATTATGTTCACTAAGGAGTGTGATGAAGTAAAAATCCATGATAATGCTTACAAGCTTGAACTTCTGGGTGAGTATGTAATAAAAACTGCTACCTTCAATGTTGTTGATTTATCTCCTTTTTATGTAGATGATGGAGAACCAATTTCGAGGAAGAAATCTTTTCAAGAAGGAGGGGATGATGCAAAAAGGGCACAAACTGCCCTAGGACAACTCATAGGATTGATTTATGATGGTGAGCCAAAGTTAGCCCAAGGAGATGCCAAGATGCTCAATTGCATCATGGAGCATGGTGCTAACCGAGCCATGGGTGAACCAGGTCAGGCAAAGGATATAGGCCAAGGCACTGGAACTGACTGTGGAATGGGGCCAGGCGTACCAGGCGCTGATTCTGACCGAGGCATGGGAATGACTCATCCTACGACCGAGACATGAGCCAAGGCGCATCAAGCGCATCTAACCGAGGCATGTTGCTTGCTGCATCAAGCGCTGAACCAGACTTTGGGCTAATCTAGCTTGGTCTTTGATTGAGGCGCCTACGCCTAGTAGGCCAAGCTTGGCGCTGGGCCTAGGCCTGACCGAGTCAGGCCTAGCTAACACTTAATGTCGGTCATTTTTATTTTTTATAATAAATGTGTGGGCCAACCTTGAAACTACATTTAGGACATTTAGGATAAGTTGTAGATTAAAGATTGGCTCGTTGAGCCTTAAAGAAGCATTATAGTTTAACAAACACTTCAATGCTTAGGCCAACTTCACATAAACTTAAACCAACGATATTCTCATAATGTTTATTGATTCTTGGTAGGTAAATACAGTTTTTCCCAAGTCTTATTCAAGAGGATAATAAGGAATCTTAGAAGACTTATAACATTAGAAAATGCGAAAAGTAATATTTTTTTTCGAAAATGTTATATCTTAACAAATCTTACCTAAGAAACTGAAAATAAATTGAATGCTTTTAAAGTAAGGGAATAAACCTACTCCAAAATAAATATCACAATAGAAAATAGAAAAAACATCGATGACCCTATGAAGATTCTTGACATCTACTTTCCTTCAAAATAAAATATCTTAACTTTTTAAAACGTAGGATGAATTAAAGTTTTATATAAATTTCTTCAAAAGTGGATTCTTTTGATCAAAATTATTTAAAGGATATCACTCATTTATTTCTCAATTAGGGAACTAATGGTTTTAGAGCTATAATGAGGTTATTTGGAGAGTCTTGGTTATGGGAGATGCTCTAATTTTTAATACTTTGAGTTAATACATACATACACTATTATATTTGATCGAAAATTCATACTTTCTCGTTTTATAATTTTTACAGCACGAGTTTCTTTTATTGGTGTAATCGTCCCTTGTATTTCAAATTGTACCATGAAGGGGGATGTTATTTTTATTTAGTTGGCTTAAATATCCCAATGATTTTCGAATGCATAAAATAAATATTTATTTTTAAACAAGAACATTATTTTATTTACAATAAGCTTTGCAGAAGATTACTATACAATGGAAACAACTATTATAGATGTATGTTAATAATAGTGATTCCCTTAACGTAATTAATGAATACATCATTGAAACACATAACTATAAGATTAAATACAATTGCAAATATTCCATTAGAAAATGACACCGAATATGCGATATAAAACACAAGGAGAAAACATCCCTTCGCTACCTTCTCTCCTTTTGGTTTAAGGCACATCTCCGTGCTGAACAATCTTATCTTGGAAATTTGAATGTCTACAAAGTACCTCACAGTGAAAATGAAATGTGATATACTCCAACACATTTCTTGAAATATTAAAATGCAAAAAAAGAAATTATATATAACAAAACTCTTATTATTCTATTCCTATGGTTTGTATACTTTTCAACCATCAAATGGCGCTGATTGAGCTTTAGGGTTCTATATCCTAGATTCATGTTGTGGAAACTTCCTTGGGAGAACAAGTTTTGGTCTTGCTCCTTCAAGAAGTATTTGAGGCATCGTTTGGTCTTGGAGCCTCTGTTTGATGTTCTATTTGTTTCTTTAGTGTATGTAGGCAGACTTAGGTAGGAAGAATAATTTTCAAAGATATTTAAGTATACTGAAATCACGTTTTTGGGATCATTCATATGTATTCACTAAATGATTATTAAAGATCTTACCAATTCTGTTTCTATGACTAATAGAGGAAAATGTAACAAAATTTCATTACGAGGTTGTGAGTGATACACTGAAATACAACATGAAAAAATATATGCTATATCTTATAAATAAGTTTGATAGAGAACATCATTTTCACCAATAGATGACTCAAAATTCAGTTAGTGGGAATGTGAAAAATTACGGACAAATAATTTGTTTTCAATAATGGTTGATACTTTTTCAGATGTGCGCAAATCGAATTTTGGTAAATCTAATTGCAAATGAGATGTAGGATCTAAAAATTAAATCGGATAAAATTGTTAATGTTTTTCCTAAATTTTTGGTTCATTTCAGAGTTCATAACCACGTAATGAGTAATGTTCACAGTTGTATGTATTAGTCTCATCCATAAATTATGTAAGTGAGATTCATTAAGATTAAGTCAATTTAGATGATTGATCATATGAAGTTGATGATATTATACAAGAATCATGGTAAAATCCTTACTCCATGTATACTTTGAATATGATTTCTACAAAAACAAGTGTTAGAAGCGTAGGTAAAATTTTCTACAAGACTTACATAAATAATATGCTTTGTCAATGTAGTGATTGTCAATAGCCATTAAAGAAACAACACAAAATTATAGAGCCCTAGATGGAGAGTCCTTAGAACAATGGTTGGATGATGACAACCTTGTTCAACGAGCCCTAATGAAAACATAAAATGCCAAGAATATGTACAGGATAATACTAATATAAGTAGTGGCACTCACCAAAATGAAAATCGTTTCAAGGTAGAAGATGACTTCAGCAGCGGCTTTAATATGAAAGCAGATAAGAGGAGAAGGCTATGTTTTATGCAATATCATTAGTCACTTGAATGAAAAGAACTTGACCAATATGCCAATATATAGAGACATGGGACATACTACGTGATTACAAATAAGTATTAGAAAATAATAAACGTTAACAAATAATTTTTTAAAATTTCAATATATTCAAAGCTATTTAGTGCTCTTTTATTCTTACCTTTAAAAGGTAGTCAAATAAATCAATTAAATAATACATAAGTCTAGTAAGTATAAAAATATGAAACGTTTTAAAAGTCGAATGTATTAAAAGCTAGTTATAACTCTTTAATACTTTTTTTAAATAATTATCATATAAAAACCCAATAAATAATAAAATTTTAAGGGGTGGTGCAATTATAAGGTTGTTGATTAGTGGTGAAGATGTCATGAGTTCAAATCTGGGAAAAAATATCTTCGCTCAATGGGTTAAGACTATGAACATCGCCCTCTTAGGGTGGGAGCCTCATACACTACACTGTCATTTTCTTTTAAAATCCATTATGTAATAACTAAGTATAGTAAATAAAAAATTCTAAACATTCAGAGTAAAAGTTTTAAATTTGTTATGTATAAAAAACTATTCACTACTCTTATATACCTACTTTTGAAGAATTTTCATTCATAAATCCGTTAAATAATTATAAAAAATATAGGAAATAAATTTAAATGATGAATTGCATTTATTTGGGAGAAAGAATGCATAGTAAGGAAAAATTAGCCCATGATGCAAAAGGTTGTGATATAAGTAATGTGTTTCTTGCAAAACTAGCTAGCTTATTATATTGATGCTAGTCGAAAGCTATAAGTTTGTAACTATAAAAAATTATGGTTGGTAATATATAATATGTAAAAGCAATATATTCTATTTTTTTATCGATTTAATAATTTATAAAGAACTACATAGAGCTTAAGTTTACCATATCAAATAGACAATATTTGATAACAACAAACATACATTATTTGTGAGAAAGGTAATAAATATTGTCAAAGACTATCATATATTTAAAAAGAGAAATAATTTTTTTTACATAATTTTTTATTGAAAGTTTATAATAATAATATTTATAAATTAAATAATTTTGGTTATTTCTTTGAATAAATAACAAATGTTTTACTGTTATGTAATTTAATAAATGTAACAAAAAAGTAAATAATATTTAATTAAATAAACATTGTGTCAATAGAGAAAAATGATCTGATGAAATTGATGGTATTATACAAAATTCATTGTAAAAATAATCCATCTATACAATGAGCATAAGATTTCTTTAAATAAAAAGAGTTAAAAGCACAAGTGAATATCATTTATAGATGTCACCAATTTGTTTCTACGACTAATACATATAATTGCAGACATTATTCATTACGAGGTTGTCTGTGTTATAAACCCAAGTAAGACATGAAAAAATATAGGCTATTTCTTATAAACGAGTTTGATAGAGAACATCATTTTCACCTATAGATGACTCGAAATTCAGTTAGTGGGAATGTGAAAAATTATGGACAACTAATTTGTTTTCAATAATTGTCTATAGTTTTTGAGAAGTGCACGAATTGAATTTTGGAAAATCTATTGGCAGTGATGATGTATGATCCAAAAATTCATTTGGTTGAAATAGCCAATGTTTTTCCAAAATTTTTGTTTTACTTCAGATTCATAACCACGTAATGAGAAATGTTCACACTTGTATGTATTAGTCCCATCCATAAATTATGTTGTTGAGATTTATAAAGATTAAGTCAAGAATACTGTAAAAATGGTAAAATCATGGTAAAATCCTTACTCCAAGTATACTGTAAAAATGATTTCTACAAAAAAAGTGTTAGAAGCATAGGAAAAAATTTCTACAAGACTTGCATAAATAATCTGCGTTGTCAACCAAGACAATTCTAGTAATATTACACTTATACCTATGTCCTATTGTATGTCTATAAGTATATTGTATTTATAAGAATGACTATAAATGCCCGTAGTTGTATGGAATTTGTTGTAGTGACGGTACTTTATAAAATGTATTAAATATATTATTTTGCAGATTTTAAGAGGGATTTCATGGATAATGACATATTTTCTTCCAACTCGGGTTAAGAATTAGTGAAAGTCAATAGTATTACATGTGCCATCTACTAGGACAAAGGGATGTCCCTCGACCAATATTACATGTTTTATTTTAATCAATATATTAAATATTTTTTAAATAAATTATCTAAAAATTATTCTTGTGAATTCAAAGTTACTCATTCTAGTAATATTACACTTATACCTACGTGCTATTGTATGTCTATAAGTATATTGTATTTATAGGAACGACTATAAATGCCCGTAGTTGTATGGAAATTGTTGTAGTGACGGTACTTTATAAAATGTATTAAATATATTATTTTGCAGATTTTAAGAGGGATTTCATGGATAATGGCATATATTTTCTTCCAACTCGGGTTAAGAATTAGTGAAAGTTAATAGTATTACATGTGCCATCTACTAGGACAAAGGGATGTCCCTCGACCAATATTACATGTTTTATTTTAATCAATATATTAAATATTTTTTAAATAAATTATCTAAAAATTATTCTTGTGAATTCAAAGTTACTCATTTTAATCATGTAGCTGAAATTAATTTTTTAAACTTAATCTTATTTAATTCAAAAATGCTTTGTTAGTTAAGTTTAAAATTATTATGTTAATTATAATTATTGTCAATTAATTAAATTTTGGGTTTTAAATGGAAGGTCACGACTTTTGTTATATCTTTATTTTTTCCTGTGGGTTTAGAAGAAGTTGTGGTCATTAGTACGTCATCTTCTTTCTCCAAAATTGAGAAGGCGATTCACAATGTAATCATTGGTTCTACTATTCTAATACTTATACTAGACACATATAAAAGTTATACAACAAGTATTTGATACGAATACGAAATCATACAAAATAATTACCAATAATTCCATTTATCATTTTTTGGATATAAGTCATGGGGCTACTGTAATTCTCAAATCTACTATATAGGTGCCTCAAATTGACCTTGTTAGTTATGTTTTGAGGATAGTGTGCATTTTAAGATACTAGAGAATGCCTTTTATGGTCATAAAAAATGGCATGGTTGTGCTACAGAAATGTCTATCTATTTTTCTTCTAATCCTCTTAATCATGTTTATCACTCTAGGGAAATAAAAAATTCAATTAGTTAAATTAATGAACATATCATTGTACAAATAGAGGTTTGAAACATACATATGTTTAACAAAACCTCCACTTTTGTTTCTATTAATTTCAAAGTCAAGTAGAATAATTAGAACATTCAATAAGTGTTAAGGGAAACCTAGATGCATTTTAATCCACCAAACCTTAGATTTTGGAGTTCATGTGGAAATGAGATCCATTATAGTACAATAGATTCAAAAAATTAAAACAACCCATATAGTTCCAAAGAAATTAATTTCATGGAGCTACTCTAATTCCTAGATCTGCTATACTCTATGACGAATCAAGAAATACTCAATATAAAGGCAAGCATGTTGGAGATTGTCCAAAGAGTTATGTTTGATTGCATGATCGTGTTGTTCCTCTTTTATTACTTCTTATGCCTTCAAAAATTTATAACTAGTGTTATGTCCTTTTATGTTTTTGCTCCTTTGATATTTATGGCAATCGATTATGTAAATAAATTGGAAAATTTAGCGACTTATGGAGTTAAATCAATCACTGAAGTATATACAAGAACTATGTTTTCCCTGGATATTTTGAAAAATAGACGGTTATTAATTACTTATCTAGTAGATTTTCTTTCCATGATGAACAATGTGAAGATGAACCCCTATTGACCAAGCTTAATATATTTAATTTTCATCTTCCTATTTTGAGAAACTCTATTGATGCAAATCTGCATTTTCTAAAATATTGAAGAACTACATATTTTACATCAGTCAAAAGGATAATAAGGAATCTTAGAAGACTTATAATATTAGAAAATTCGAAAAGTAATATTTTTGTTTCGAAAATGTTATATCTTAACAAATCTTACCTAAGAAACTTAAAATAAATTGAATGATTTTAATGTAAGGGAATAAACCTACTCCAAAATAAATATCACACTAGAAAATAGAAAAAAAATTGATGACCCTATGAAGATTCTTGACATCTACTTTCCTTCAAAATAAAATGTCTTATCGTTTTAAAACATAGGATAAATTAAAGTTTTATATAAATTTCTTCAAAAGTGGATTCTTTTGACCATAATTATTTAAAGGATCGGACAGATTTATTTCACAATTAGGAAACTAATGGTTTTAGACCTTTAATGTGGTTATATGAAGTGTCTTGGTTTTGGGAGATGGTCAAATTTGTATACTTTGAGAAATACATACATACACTATTATATTTTATCAAAAAGTCATTCTTTCTCATTTTATAATTTTTAAAGCACTAGTTTCTTTTATTGGTATAGTTGTCCCTTGTATTTCAAATTGTACCATGAAGGGGGTGGTTGTTTTTATTTAGTTGGCTTAAATATCTCAATAATTTTCGAATGCCTAAATAAATATTTATTTTTAAACAAGAACATTATTTTATTTACAATAAGCTTAGCAGAAGATCACTATACAATGGAAACAACTACTATAGATGTATGTTAATAACAGTGATTTCCTTAATGTAATTAATGCATACATCATATAAACACATAACTATAAAATTAAATGCAATGCAAATATTCAGTTAGAAAATGATGCCCACATGCGATATAAAACACAAGGAGTAAACTTCCCTTCCATACCTTCTCTCCTTTTGGTTTAAGGAACATCTCCTTGCTGAACCACCTTATCTTTGAAATATGAATGTCTTCAAAGTACCTATAGTGAAAATGAAATGTAATACTAATCGAAGTCTAGTGATTTTCTCATATCTTGGTAAATAATAGTTCACACCATTGAACATTTGGGAATAAAGTATATTCTTATCTACGATTTCATTACTTGAACTAATATTTTTGAACCACAATATTAAAACTAATAATAAAAAGAAAGAAAATTAGGAGAACAAGTAGTGCATTCATCCCTTTACAAATTCTAGAGAAGTAACAAAAATTAATGCAACTCGTTCGGTTTAACACTCATTCTACATTTGAAAAAATAGACTGTGTATATTCCTTTTAGAGAGCTCCAAGAATTCAAATAAATTAACTCCTACATATTTCTTGAACTATTAAAAACACACCAAAAAAAACATTGTACATATTACAAAACTCTTATTTTTCTATTCCTATGGTTTGTATACTTTTCAAACATCAAATGATGTTGATTGAGCTTTAGGGTTCTAAATCCTAACTTCATGTTGTGTACACTTCCTTGGGTGCAAAAGTTTTGGTCTTGCTCCTTCAAGAAGTGGTTGAGGCATCGTTTGGTCTTGGAGCCTTTGTTTGATGTTCTACTTGTTTGTTCAATTCATGTAGGCAGACTTAGGTATGATGAATAATTTTCAAAGATATTCAAATACAATGAAATCACGTTTGTGGGATCATTCATATGTATTCACTAAATGATTTTTATAGATCTTACCAATTCTGTTTCTATGACTAATAGAGGAAAATGTAAAAAAATTTCATTACGAAGTTATCTTGAGTGATACACAGAAATACAACATCAAAAAATGTATGCTATATCTTATAAATCAGTTTGATAGAGAACATCGTTTTCACCAATTGGTTACTCGAAATTCAGTTAGTGGATTGTGATAAATTCTTGACAAGTCCACCAATTGACTTTTGCACACTTCTTGGTGAAAGATTGTTGATCCTATACCTCATTTAGGTGACATGGCCAACATTTTTCAAGTAGTTTTGGTGCTTGTCACAAACATAACCACGTAATGAAAAATGCTCACATTTATATGTATTAGTCTCACCCATAGAATATATTTGTGAGGTTTATAGGCATTGTGTCAATAGGGATAAATGATCTGATGAAATTGACGGTATTATACAACAATGATTGTAAACTAATCCATCTATACTATGAGCATAGGATTTCATTAAAGAAAAAGAGTTAGAAGCACAAGTGAATATCGTTTATAGATCTCACCAACTTTGTTTCTATGACTAATACATATAATTGCATACATTAGTCATTACGAGGTTGTGTGTGTTAGTGGGACTGTGAAAAATATAGGCTATTTCTTATAAACGAGTTTGATAGAGAACATCATTTTCACCAATAGATGGCTCAAAATTCAGTTAGTGGGACTGTGAAAAATTATGGACAAATAATTTGTTTTCAATAATTGTCAATACTTTTTCAGAAGTGCACAAATTGAAATTTGGCAAATCTAATGGTAAATGTGATGTATGATCCAAAAATTCAATCGGTTGATATTTGTTTTCCTCAATTTTTGGCAAATCTAATGGCAGATGTAAACATGTCAAAGCACAAATAATGATTTAAGCATATTTTGATTATTTTTCGGTTTGATTTGCACACAAATAAATCAACAAGAAAAATAAACTAAGTATTCACAAATTCTTGAGTAGACAAAATATTTTTGAATAAGAAAACATATTTCTCATCTTCTTTTTGAGTTTGAACTACTTAGACAAGTTCTTATGTTTGACTTTGGTTAACCCCAAACACCAAAGTCTGAAATCCTCCTTTTAGTGTATGTCCTAAAATGGTAGAATCATAAACACTTATATTCATCACTTAAACAATACTATGACCATAAAAGAGATTAGGTTGTCACACCCTAACCATTGGTGACTCTAATATTGAATGAGTGATGAATGTAAGATCTTAAGAAAAGCATGCTTAACTTGGCAAATAAACTAAGTAGTACAACCACTCCAATGTTTATTTGTTAAGTGTTTGAAACAAGTAATTTTATTGACATGAAATAATTTTGTAGGTGATCAATCTAAAAAGAGCATTAAGTACTTCTCAAACAAATAATATTAACCAAAGCACCAACTTGAATGATTAAAATCCAAACTTTTGTAAATTAAGAAGAAGTAGAAATTACATAACCTTGTTCAAAAGAAAATGTTTAGGAGCATGAGCTATCCATCCAAGGATTGGATGCTTTTGAGTTCCAAATGAGAGTACAAAATTGATTTTTGCATCTCATTTGCCTTCTCATTTTCTCCTCTTGAATTCTAAACTACAAATTACAAAACTCCTATCAAATTATGTGCACCCAAGTAAAGAAAGATTCAAACAAAATCAATTGTGCAACATCAAAAAGTTTCTCACTAAGCTCACATAATTATTGTGTTTGGCTTACACTCCCTCACAAGTTTGGGATTCACACTTTTTAATACAAAAATATTTGCAAAGATCTTGTTACATAAAATTGATTTTCAATTTGCAATATTTTTTCAAGTTATGACATTATGAGACTTTTTCACAAAAGTTTAGCATACATCTCATTTTTCTCAATCAAAGCTTAATTTAAAGTATGCTTAACATTTCTAATAATGTGATCATGCTTCAAAAAATTTGTTTCAGCCATTTTTGTTTTCGGTTTTGAAATTTTTTGAACAAACAATTTTAATTTTTTGCATATTTACACAATCTAGTAAAAAAAAGAAATTTTTAAATTACATCAAGTCTTGTCCCCCCTTTTTAAATGAAGGCTTGTCCTCAAGCCTTAAAAAAAATTTGGGCTTTTCTTGATGTGATTTAAAAAATTTCATTTAAACTTAAACTAAAATTAACAAAATAAAAAAAAATTAAAATGACTAATAAAAAATAGAAATTGAAAGAAATTAATTTTTTACCACATACTGAATTGCCTTCCAGTTAGCGCTCTTTTAACGTCATTAGCTTGACATTAGATTTTGGACAAGATTATTCGGTTTGATCATCAATGATGGAGCCTGATTCATTACCCAAATACGGTTTTAACCTCTGTCCGTTGACCACCCAAGTTGCTTCAGTCTTGGGGTCTTCCAATTCAACTGCCTCGTATTCTTTTACTTCCTTAATTACAAATGGCCCTGTCCATCTGGTCTTGATTTTTTCGGGAAGTATCTTGAGCCTTGAATTGAATAAAAGTACCCTATGTCCTTGATAAAAGTTTTTCTTTTTAATTCTGGAGTCATGGTACTTTTTCGTCTTCTCTTTATACAGTCTTGAGGACTCATATGCTTGGAACCGCATTTCTTCCAATTGATGGAGTTGATCTTGTCTTTTAATCTATGCATCCTTTAAATCAAAGTTTAGTAATTTGAGGGCCCAATAGGCTTTATGCTCCAATTCAACTGTTAGATAACAAGCTTTGCCATAAACCAGTTGATATGGAGTTTTGCTTATTGGTGATTTAAATGCAGTTCTGTAGGCCCAGAGAGTATCATCCAGTTTTTGTGACCAGTCCTTTCTTGAAGCAGAGACTGTTTTTTCTAGAATTCTCTTTAATTCTCTGTTCGACACTTCTTCTTAGCCATTGGTTTGGGGGTGATATGCTGATGCTACCTTGTGTTTAACATTATACAATTCAAGGGTTCTTTTCAATTGGGAATTTATAAAATGAGATCCCCCATCACTTATTAATACTCTTGGTGTGCCATCACAGTTTTTGTGTCGGCTTTGGGTGTTGCTAATGCTTCTACCCAGCGGGAAACATAGTCAACAGCCACCAAGAGTTTGTAAATGATGATGGGAAAGGTCCAATAAAGTCAATGCCCCAACAATCAAAAATTTCTATTTCTATAATATTTTGTAAAGACATTTCACTTTGTTTTCCAAGTCCCCCGTGCCTTTGGCATGCATCACATTTTTGGACATAAAATTGGACATCTTTATAAATAGTTGGCCAAAAGAATCCAAATTGAAGTACTTTTGTTGCGGTTCTATTCCCATTGTAATGTCCCCCATAAGCCGAATTATGGCAATGCCATAATATTTTTTTGGCTTCATTTTCATCAACACATCGTCGAATAATGTTATTAGTTCCTTCTTTAAACAAATAAGGTTCATCCCAGACATATTGATTCACTTTTTTGAGAAAAAATTTCTTTTGCTCATAATTAAAATGTTCAGGGATTATAGCTGAGGCTTTATAATTTGCTATATCGGCAAACCATGGTCTCGTCTGAAGTTGAAATAGCCTTTCATCAGGGAAAGTTTCAGGTATTTCTTGCTCTTTTATCGCGACTTCTGTATTGACCAGTCTTGACAGATGATCCGCGACCTGGTTTTCCTTACCACTTTTGTCGCGGATTTCTAAATCAAATTCCTGCAAAAGTAACACCCATCTAATTAATCGTGGCTTGGAATCGAGTTTCTTTAGAAGGTATTTGATTGCAGCATGATCAATATAGACAATTATTTTTGCTCAAATCAATTAACTTCTAAATTTTTCCAATGCAATCACTATCGCTAGTGTTGAAAGCATTATTCGGTGTTTATATTTTAGTTGAGAGTTTTCTTCTCTCAACAAATCGTCCTGATAGTAGTGTCAATTTTTTGAAAGATTAAGACTCTCATTTTTGTTATGTTCCTTTTGTAAGTAAGAGAACTCGATTTTATTCTTTGTTCGCCATCTCGGCTTTGTTGAAATAAATTCCAACGTCGGTATAATGGTTTCAAGAATATTCTTGTTACAACTTACTTTCTTAATAATCATGTGAATAAGTCATTCCTTCTTTGCCCCATCTCGGCTTTGTTAGTATAAATTCTAACGCCGGTATAATGGTATCGAAGCAATTACCTATTTCATAATTATTAAGTACCTTTGAATACCATCTCGGTTTTGTGGAATAAATTCCAACACCGGTTTAATGGTATTCTAATATATAAAAGTGATGAATAGTTAGTTGTTAGATACAAATAAATAAATAAATAAATAA
>NC_032025.1:8300789-8322769 GCF_001865875.1 Lupinus angustifolius | reverse complement strand
TTTGGAACATGAGCTATCCATCCAAGGATTGGATGCTTTTGAGTTCCAAATGAGAGTACAAAATTGATTTTTGTATCTCATTTGCCTTCTCCTTTTCTCCTCTTGAATTCTAAGCTACAAATTACAAAACTTACTTGCAAATGAAAACTCTAAACTAAGAAAGAATTCCTAAATGAGAGAATTTTGGCCTTCAAGTATTTTTGAGAGAATTTAATGAAGAAATGGTGTGTTGCAATCTCTTTTGCTCGAAGGAAATGGCCTCTATTTATAGGCTCCACTCCAGACCGTTGAGTTGCTGAGCTGGAACGCTCAGCAGCTGACAAAACCCTTCAGCATGGGTTTGGTCCCTTGACCAAGTAGCTTAGTCACCTTTGTGCATGACTCACCAAAGCTAGTTGTGGGCTATGAGACCAGCTATTGTGAGCTACTTCTGAAAAGCCTATGGGGGGCTACTTGAGGTGAGGTAATGGATGACTTCATGGTTTGCTTGATGGTTAAGTCAAGTCTGGTAAGCACCGCCCACGCACCTGCTTCACCGCTGAGCTGCTTTTTCAGCAGCTTCTGACCGTGTTGACTGGGACATAGCTTAGTGCTTGCTGATCTGGCCAGGAGTCTGGTTCTCCGATGAGCAGCTTCGTTGGACCGCTGAGCAGCTTGTTCAGTAACTTGGCTTGTGCCAAGCTCATGTCTGACCGTGACAAGCATATTTCTGACCATGCTAGGCCTAGTCTGGTGCTAGGCTAAGCGGCCAAGCTGGTCCGCTCAGCTGCCTGGTTGAGTAGTTTGGTCCAGGTCAGGCAGGTGGCCAGGTCAGCTCAGCGGGGCTTGTTCCACGCTCAGCTTCCTCGTTGAGCACCTTGATTTTCTTGACTTTAGTTGCTTTTGGACCATGAATCTTTTCTCTTCTTTTCTTCATTTTATTTCCTACAAAATACATAAAAAGGCAATACAAACACAAATATACCAAATTGTGATATTTTATACAAAAAGTATTGTTTTAAGTTTGTTTTTGTCAATTATGCTTAAGATAAGTGCCATAAAAGTGTATGATTTTTAGGTATGTTTGGCACTTATCAAGTTCCAAAGAAATTAAATTCATGGAGCTACTCTAATTCCTAGATCTTCTATACTCTGTGATGAATCAGGAAATACTCAATATAATTCCTGAACATTTTGGAAGTAAGAGTTATGTTTGATTGCACGATAGTGTTGTTCCTCTTTTATTACTTCTTATGTCTTCAGCAATTTATAACTAGTGTTATGTCCTTTTATGTTTTTGCTCCTTTGAAATTTACGGCAATTGATTACGTAAATAAATTGGAAAATTTAGCGACTTAATGAGTTAAAAAAATCAATGAAATATATAAAAGAACTATGTTTTCCCTAGATATTTTGCAAATTTGACGGTTATTAATTACTTATCTAGTAGATTTTCTTTCCATGATGAACAATGTGAAGATGAACCCCTATTGACCAAGCTTAATATATTTAATTTTCATCTTCCTATTTTGAGAAACTCTATTGATGCAAACCCACATTTTCTAAAATATTGAAGAAGTACATATTTTACATCAGTCAAGAGGATAATAAGGAATCTTGGAAGACTTATAATATTAGAAAATGCGAAAAGTAATATTTTTGTTTCGGAAATGTTATATCTTAACAAATCTTACCTAAGAAACTGAAAATAAATTGTATGATTTTAAAGTAAGAGAATAAACCTACTCCAAAATAAATATCACACTAGAAAATAGAAAAAAAATTGATGACCCTATGAAGATTCTTGACATCTACTTTCCTTCAAAATAAAATGTCTTATCTTTTTAATACGTAGGATAAATTAAAGATTTATATAAATTTCTTCAAAAGTGGATTCTTTTGACCATAATTATTTAAAAGATCACTCTGATTTATTTCACAATTAGGAAACTAATGGTTTTAGAGCTATAATGTGGTTATATGGAGTGTCTCGGTTTTGGGAGAGATGGTCTTATTTTTATACTATGAGGAATACATACATACACTATTATATTTGATAAAAAATTCATAGTTTCTCATTTTATAATTTTTAAAGCACTAGTTTCTTTTATTGGTGTAGTTGTCCCTTGTATTTCAAATTGAACCATGAAGGGGTTGTTATTCTTATTTTTCTATTCATATATGGTTTGTATACTTTTCAACTTCCTATTTTCAGAAACTAGTTTGTATTCTTATTTGATAAATAATGTTTGATTGAGCTTTAGGGTTATAAATACTAACTGCATGTTGTGGACACTTCCTTGCGTGCACAAGTTTTCGTCTTGCTCCTTTAAGAAGTGTTTGAGGCATCGTTTGGTCTTGAAGACTCTGTTTGATTTTCTATTTGTTTGTTCAATTCATGTAGGCAGACTTAGGTATGAAGAATAATTGTCAAAGTTATTCAAGTTTAATGAAATCACGTTTGTGGGATCATTCATATGTATTCACTAAATGATTTTTATAGATCTTACCAATTCTGTTTCTATGACTAATAGAGGAAAATGTAAACATTTTTCATTTTCACCAATATATGCTATATCTTAGAAATCAGTTTCGTAGAGAACATCGTTTTCACCAATTGATTACTCGAAATTCAGTTAGTGGATTGTGATAAATTGTTGACAAATAATATGCTTTCAGCAATTATCGATAATTTTTCACAAGTCCACCAATTGACTTTTGCACACTTCTTGGTGAAAGATTGTTGATCCTAAAACTCATTTAGGTGACATGGCCATCATTTTTCAAGTAGTTTTGGTGCATGTCACAAACATAACCACGTAATGAAAAATTCTCACATTTATATGTATTAGTCTCATCCATAGAATATATTTGTGAGTTTTATAAAATTGTGTCAATAGTGATAAATGATCTAATGAAATTGAAGGTATTATACAACAATCATTGTAAAACTAATCCATCTATATTATGAGCATATGATTTCTGTAAAGAAAAAGAGTTAGAAGCACAAGTGAATATCGTTTATAGATCTCAACAACTTTGTTTCTATGACTACTACATATAACTGCATACATTATTCATTATGAAGTTGTCTGTGTTACAAACCAAAGTAAGACATGCCAAAATATAGGCTATTTCTTATAGATGAGTTTGATAGAGAACATCATTTTCACAAATAGATGACTCAAAATTCAGTTAGTAGGAATGTGAAAAATTATAGACAACTAATTTGTTTTCAATAATTGTCAATACTTTTTCAGAAGTGCACAAATTGAAATTTGGCAAATCTAATGGTAAATGTGATGTATGATCCAAAAATTCAATCGGTTGATATAGCCAATGTTTTTCCTAAATGTTTGGTTCATTTCAGATTCATAACCAGGTAATAAGCGATGTTCACACTTGTATGTATTATTCCCATCCATAAATTATGTAGGTGAGATTCATAAATATTAAGTCAATTTAGATGAATGATCATATGAAGTTGATGATATTATACAAGAATCATGGTAATATCCGTACTCGATCCATGTGTAGTGTGAATATGATTTCTACAAAATAAAAGTGTTAGAAGCATAGGTAAAATTTTCTACAAGACTTACATAATTAATTTGCTTTGTTAATGCAATGATTCTCAATAGCCATTAAAGAAACAACACAAAATTATAGAGCCCTAGATGGAGAGTCGTAGAACAAAGGTTGCGCGATGGAAACCTTGTTCAACGAGCCCTAATGAAAACATAAATGCAAAGAATTTTTAGATGATAAATATAAGATAAGTAGTGGCACTCACCAAAATGAAAATCGTTTAAAGGTAGAAGACGACTTCAGCAGTGGCTATTTACTTCTCTTTTATTATTACCTTTAAAAGGTAGTCAAATAAATCAATTAAAGAATACTGAAGTATAGTAAGTAAAAAGATATTAAACGTTCAAAAGTAAACATTTTAAAAGTTGAATATATTAAAAGCTAGTTATAACTCTTTAATACTTCCTTTTAAATAATTATCATATAAAAATCCAATAAATAATAAAATCTTTAGGCGTGGTGCAATGATAAGGTTGTTGATTAGTGGTGAAGATGTCATGAGTCTAAATCTGGGAAAAAACATCTTCGCTCGAAGGGTTAAGACTATGAACATCGCCCCTCCTCGGGTTGGAGTCTCATACACTACATTGTCATTTTCTTTAAAACCCATTATGTAATAACTAAGTATAGTAAATAAAAAATTATAAACATTCAGAGTAAATGTTTTAAATTTGTTATTTATAAAAAACTATTCCCTACTCTTTAATACCTAATTTTGATGAATTTTCATTTATAAATTCGTTAAATAATTACGAAAATATAGTAAATAAATTTAAGTGATGAAGTGTATTTATTTGGGAGAAAGAATGTGTACTAAGGAAAATTAGCACACGATACAAAATGTTGTGATATAACTAATGTGTTGCTTACAAAACTAGCTAGCTTATTCTTTTGATGCTAGTAGATAGCAACAAGTTTGTAACCATAAAATTATGGTTGGTAATATATAATATGTAAAACCTATATATTATATTTTTTTATTGAGGTAATAATTTCAAATGATAAGTTTACCATATCAAACACACAATATTTGAAAACAATAAACATACATTAATTGTGAGAAAGGTTGTAAATATTGCTAAATACTATCATATATTTAAAAACAGAAATAATTTTTTTTAGTTAATTTTTTATTTAAAGTTTATAACAATAATATTATTTGATTAAATAATTTTGGTTACTTCATTGAATATATAATAAATTTTTTACTTTTATGAAATGTAATAAATGTAACAAAAAGTAAATAATATTTATATAAATAATAATTAATAAAATCTTAAAATATAATGAAATGAAATACTAATAATAATAAGTTACCTTATAAAATGTTTTAAATAATTGATTTTGTAAAGTTTAAAAGGGATGTCTTTACAATTGGGGTTGAGAAGTAGTCAAGGTCAAGAGTAGGCCATGTGGCATCTACCAGGATAGAAAGTATTTTTTGTAGGTATAACACATCTCTACCTACTAAATGTAGTACGACACTAATACATATAGTTACCAACCAAGACAATCGTAGTTATATTAGACCTATACCTACGTCTTACTATATGTCTATAAGTATATTATATTTATACGAACGGCAATAAAAGCCCAATGGAAATTTGTTGCAATGAAGATATTTTATAAAATGTTTTAAATATATTATTTTGAAGAGTTTAAGAGGGATTTCATGGATGCTGTATATTTTCCCTTCCAACTCTGGTTGAGAAGTAGTGAAAGTCAATAGTATTATAGTGCCAGCTACTAGGACAACGGGACAATCCACGACCGATGTTACATGTTTTATTTTAATCTCTATATAAAATATTTTACAAATAAATTATCTAAAAAGTACTCTTTTGAATTTAAAGTTACCCATTTTAATCATGTAGCTGAAATTAATTTTTTAAATTTAATCTTATTTAATTCAAAAGTACTTTTTTTAATTATGTTTAAATTTATTATGTTAATTATAAATATTTTTAATTAATCCCCTTTATTTAAATTTTGGGTTTTAAATGTAAGGTCACGACTTTTGGTATATATTTATTTTTTCTAGTTGGTTTACAAGAAGTTGTGGTCATTAGTATGTCATCTTTTTTCTTCCAAATTGAGAAGGCGATTCACAATGGTATCATTTGTTCTATTCTAATACTCATATTAGACACATAAAAAAGTCATAAAACAAGCATTTTATATAAATACAAAATCATACAAACTAATTACCAATAATTCCATTTATCATTTTTTGGATGTAAGATCATGGGGCTACTGTAATTCCTAGATCTACTCAATAGGTGCCTCAAATTGTCCTTGATAGTTATGGTTTGACGTCAGTGCCTTTTAAGATACCGGAGAATGCCTTTTATGGTCGTAAAAATGGCATGGCATGCAATAGACATGTCTGTATATTTTTCTTCTGATCCTCTTAATCATGTTTATCACTCAACGGAAATAGAAACTTCAATTATTCAAATTGATGAACATATTAATGTACAAATAGAGGTTTGAAACATAAATATGTGTAACTAAAGCTCCCTATTGGTTGTAATATTTACAAACTCAAGTAGATTCGTTACATTAAATAAGTGTTAAGGGAAACGTAGATGCATTTTTATACATGAAACCTTAGATTTTGGAGTTCATGTGGAAATGAGATCCATTAAATTGCACTAGATTTGGAAAATTAAAACATCCCGTATAGCTTAAAAGAAATTACTTTCATGGAGTTACACTAATTCAGAGATCTACTATACTCCACGACAAATCAGGCAATACCCAATCTAATATTTTTTTGTTAATTTTTTATTGAAAGTTCATAATAATAATATTTATTAATTAAATAATTTTGGTTATTTCCTTGAATAAATAAAAAATGTTTTACTGTTATGTAATTTAATAAATGTAACAAAATGGTAAATAATAATTAATTAAATCTTAAAATACATTAAAAATGCAATAATAATAATAATAAGTTACTTTATAAAATGTTTTAAATAAATGATTTTGAAATGTTTAAAAGGGATGCCATTACAATTTGGGTTGAGAAGTAGTGATGGTCAATAGTATGACGTGTGCCATCTACCGGGAGAGAAAATATTTTTTGTAGGTATAAGGAAGACCTACAAAATATAGTATGACACTAATACATATAGTTACCAACCAAGATAATTGTAGTTATATTACACCTATACCTACATCTTACTATATGTCTATAAGTATATTATATTTATACGAATGGCTATTAAAGCCGATAGTTATATGGAAATTTGTTGCAATGAAGGTATTTTATAAAATATTTTAAATATATTATTTTGACTAGTTTAAGAGGGATTTCATGGATGATGCCTATCGTTCTTTCCAACTCGAGTTGAGAAGTAGTGAAAGTCACTAGTATTACACGTGCCATCTACTAGGACAAAGGGACAGTCCATGACCAATGTTACATATTTTATTTTAATCTCTTTATTAAATATTTTTAAATTAATTATCTATAAAGTACTCTTTTGAATTCAAAGTTACCCATTTTAATTATGTAGCTGAAATTAATTTTTTAAATTTACTCTTGTTTAATTCAAAAATACTTTGTTAATTATGTTTAAATCTATTATGTTAATTATAATTATTTTTAATTAAATCCCTTTAATTAAATTTTGGATTTTAAATGGAAGGTCACTACTTTTGTTATATATTTCATTTTTATCCGCAAACCCTAAACCCTTACAGTGGAAATGAGATCCATTAAAGTTGGAGTTCATGTGGAAATGAGATCCATTAAAGTGCACTAAATTCTGAAAATTAAAACAACCCTTATAGCTCCAAAGAAATTACTTTCATGGAACTAATTTAATTCATAGATCTACTATACTCCACGACAAATCAGGAAATATCCAATATAAATGCAAGCATGTTGGAGGTTGTCTTGAACATTTCGGAAGTAAGAGTTATGTTTGATCGCACGATAGTGTTGTTCCTCTTTTAATACTTCTCTTTTAATACTTCTTATGCCTTCAGCAATTTTTGAATAGTGTTATGTCCTTTTATATTTTTGCTCCTTTGAAATTTATGGCTATTGATTATGTTAATAAATAGGAAATATTAGTGACTTTATGAGTTAAATTAATCACTGAAATATATAAAAGAATCACGTTTTGCCTAAATATTTGGAAACATTGACAGTTACTAATTGCTTATCTAGTAGATTTTCTTTCCATAATGAACAATGTGAAGATGAACGCCTATTGACCAAGTTTAATAGTATTTAATTTTCATCTTCCCTTTTTGAGAAACGTTATTGATGCAAACCCATATTTTCTAAAATATTAAAGAACTACATATTTTACATGAGTCAAGAGGATAATAACGAATCTTAGAAGACTTATAATATTAGAAAATGCGAAAACTAATATTTTTGTTTCGAAAATGTTATATCTTAACAAATCTTACCTAAGAAACAAAAAATAAATTGAATGCTTTTAAAGTAAGGTAATAAACCTACTCCAAAATAAATATCACACTAGAAAATAGAAAAAAACATTGATGACCCTATGAAGATTCATGACATCAAATTTCCTTTATAATAAAATGTCTTAGCTTTTTAAAAGGTAGGATAAATTAAAGTTTTATATAAATTTCTTCAAAAGTGGATTCTTTTGACCATAATTATTTAAAGGATCACACTGATTTATTTCACAATTAGGAAACCAATGGTTTTAGAGCTATAATGTGGTTATTTGGAGTGTCTTGGTTTTGGGACATGTTCTAATTTTTAATAATATGAGGTAAAACATACATACACTATTATATTGGTGGAGTTGTCCCTTGTATTTCAAATTGTACCATGAACGGGTTGTTATTTTTATTTAGTTGGCTTAAATATCTCAACAATTTTCGAATACATAAAATATATATATATTTTTAAACAAGAACATTATTTGATTGACAATAAGCTTAGCAGAAGATCACTATACAAGGGAAACAACTACTACAGATGTATGATAATAATAGTGATTCCCTTAACATAATTAATGCATACAGCATTTAAAAACATTAAGATTCTTGACATCTAGTTTCCTTCAAAATAAAATGTCTTAGCATTTTAAAACGTAGGATAAATTAAATTTTTATATAAATTTCTTCAAAAGTGGATTCTTTTGACCATAATTATTTAAAGGATCGCACTGATTTATTTCACAATTACGAAACTAATGGTTTTAGAGCTATAATGTGGTAATTTGGGGTGTCTTGGTTTTGGGAGATGCTGTAATGTTTATACTCTAAGGTAATACATACATACACTATTATATTTGATCAAAAATTAATACTTTGTCATTTTATAATTTTTAAAGCACTAGTTTCTTTTATTGGTGTAGTTCCTCCTTGTATTTCAAATTGTACCATGAAGGGGTTGTTATTTTTATTTAGTTGACTTAAATATCTCAATCATTTTCGAATGCATAAAATAAATATTTATTTTTAAACAAGAACGTTATTTTATTTACAATAAGCTTAGCAGAAGATCACTATACAATGGAAACAACTACTATAGATGTATGTTAATAATAGTGATTCCCTTAACGTAATTAATGCATACATCATTTAAACACATAACTATAAAATTAAATACAATTGCAAATATTCAATTAGAAAATGACACCCAACATGCGATATAAAACACAAGGAGAAAACTTCCCTTCGCTACCTTCTCTCCTTTTGGTTTAAGGCACATCTCCTTGTTGAACAAACTTATCTTGGAAATATGAATGTCTACAAAGTACCTCACAGTGAAAATGAAATGTGGAACTAATCGAGGTCTAGTGATTTTCTCAAATCTTGGTAAATAATAGATCACACCGTTAAACATTTGGGAATAAAGTCTATTTTTTTCTCCGATTTCATTACTTGAACTAATATTTTTGACCCACAATATTAAAACTAATAATAAAAAGAAAGAAAATTAGGAGAACAAGTAGTAATTTCACCCCTTTACAGTTTCTAGAGAACAAGTAGTATACTGAAATCACGTTTGTGGGATCATTCATATGTATTCACTAAATGATTTTTAAAGATCTTACAAATTCTGTTTCTATGACTAATAGAGGAAAATGTAAACATTTTTCATTACGAGGTTGTGAGTGATACACAGAAATACAACATGAAAAAATATATGATATATCTTATTAATTAGTTTGATAGAGAACAACGTTTTCACCAATTGATTACTCGAAATTCAGTTAGTAGATTGTGATAAATTATTGACAAATAATATTCTTTCAGCAACTGTCGATAATTTTTCACATGTCCACCAATTGACTTTTGCAAATTTATTGGCAAAAGATTGTTGAACATAAAACTCATTTAGGTGACATGGCAAACATTTTAAGTAGTTTTGGTGCATGTCACATACATAACCATGTAATGAAAAATGCTCACATTTATATGTATTAGTCTCATCCAAAGAATATATTTGTGAGATTTATAAACATTGTGGCAATATAGATAAATGATCTTATGAAATTGATGGTATTATTCAACAATCATTGTAAAAATAATCCTCTAAACTATGAACATACGATTTCTGTAAAAATAATCCTTTATGATAGTATTTATCCTAAAATATTGCGACTAAATTATCACACTTTTATCTTTTAATCATTTCATTCATAATTATACAAAACCTATCACATTATTAATATATATCAATTATCGTTACAATTATGATGTATATTATCACAATAGAATACAAATTATATAAGCCTACTCTTATATATATATTAGATGAGAATAATTTGACGTTCCCTTCTTTTTATATATGTTTATAATATTCTATATATTATTAGAATATTATATAAGAAAAGTCAACCCTAACTTATTGTGTCATCAACTCTCCCTCTTTATAGCCACCGCTACCCACTTCCTAAAAAGTTATCTTCTCTCCACATGTTGCAAACAATATGGAGGATGCTTTTGAGGAATGGGAAGACTTTTCATCGGTACAACTTTTATTTCAATATGTTTGTTTTGCCTTGTTGAGTTTTATTTTATTCTATACTTATAAATTCCTTGTCCTTCCTTTTTATTGAGATCACAACATAAATTTTTATGCACACACTTTCAAACCATAACCCAATGTATAGAGATAATACTTCCAAAAATATATTCCTTTGCATTAATGGAGATGGTACTGATGTGAAGAACCACCTTCATGTGGACCTAGGGCATAAAACTTGGTGCCCCTTACTCCTAGGATTGTTCAACTTATTTTTATTCATAATTTTGTTTTACAAAAAATTTTGTCAAATAATTGTTGATTTATGATCGATACTAAACAAACAATTTGACAAAGAACCGCTATGGTTTATCAAATACAAAGAAGACTATTTTACATTCTTTCTTTGAAACAAACAGGGAGCCCCTTATGATTTTTTTAAAAAGAGACACCTACTATATGTCTATTATTCTGCCACATATGAATTGGTTAAGCTTAAATACTTAAGTGAATTTGTATGAGAATGAAAGGGGCACAACTTAGGCAAACTAAAGTTTATGCATATTTGCATACATTACTGCATCCTTTCCTTTCCTTTTACTTTTGAAGGTTACAGTTGAGTAAGAAAATAATATCATCCATATTTATCCTATGCATTACTTCTAGAATATGCATGTTTGGATGGGAGAAACAAAATTTGTCATAAAAGTATATAGTGTCATACGTTTCATATATATATATATATATGTATACGTGTCATATGTATAGGTATACATGAGATTAATTGTTAAAAAAAAAGATGGATAAATACTGATATGTAGAACTAGAAATTAATTTTTGCTGTGTTATCTTTTGGGTAATGATCCTGCAGTGTGCTTAGGAGGAATTAATGCATTAGACTAACTGTTAGACAATGTGATTTTGCTTTGGGATGGGACAATGGCATGGATGGATCAAAGAAGATAGAATTGAGCACAGGAATGAAGCGTCTAAGGTGAGGGAGAAGACCATTGTGGTTTTAAAGTATTTCATTAAAGTTTTTCCTCTCCGATTCCTTCAAAAGTCGGAGAGTCTTGTAGATTAGGAACTCACATAGAAACTTGTTTCCATGTGGGAGTCCTTAATATTTTTCATGACGATGTATAGAGTCTTAGATATTTCATTGTGTTGGAAATATATGTGTATGAATTCACTTTTGTGTAGCATAATGCGAGATACTCGCTTATGGTATTACATCGTCATGAAAGATTGTTAAATAATCATGTTTGTATGCATGTGAGTATTGTGATAAATTATTAATTGTTTTTATGTGATGAACGTTTGTGATAACGTTGTAATTTAGAAATATCACAATTGTAATTATTGATATTGATTGTTGTATAGTTGTATTTAAAAGGAAAATATATATATGTGATTTTGTATTGATATGGGAAAATATTATTAAGTTGATTGTTGTATTGATTTCAAAATATATAACTTGATTATTGTATTTAATGGAAAATTTTTACGTTAATTGTTATATTGATTTGGAAAATACACAGTTTAAAATTGGGCTTTTGCCTCTTGAATTTGATCACTAAGTTAGCATCTTGAGCTCGTCCACTGGACTTGGCATGGTTGAAATGCATTGTGGCTGAAACGACTAACTTAGGGGATGTTAGTGGAAATTGAAATTGAGATAATATTGATAAAAGGATTTAATGAGCTAACTTCGGTTAGTGTGCATACATTGCATTCTTGTAGTTGGAGTTGGAGAAAATGGAAAGGCACGATGATAGGAATATCATCGGGATTTTGACAGGGGTAACAATGATGCTGATTCGTCAAGAAACCTTGAGGGATTGCTTAGGTGGGACAGTCTAGTGAGGGTTCGGGTTCATTACTCGTATGACCAGGATAGTCTTACATGCCAACTAAGCGGTCTCTGACACGCCTTGCGCATTTCATGATCGGTAGAGAGGAATCCTGAAAAGGACTGGGCTTACCACGTAAGCACCACTAATAGAGGTAATTGGAAAAAAATTGATATTGTTACTTGCCATTGTTAAGGATATCTGTACTCGTGGTTGCTTTCCCACTAGGATCTTGGCCTTCGGGTATTGTAATTTTGGTGATGATTGGTTGGTGAATTGCATATTGTATTGCATAAAAGATATATTGATTGTCGATGTGAATATCCTCTTGTATAAGACACTAATTTCATGTATCATTTGCATATGTTTGACATTGTTTGTTTATGGTGTTGTTATAGGGTGTCTCACTATAATGTTATTTCTCTATGTAATTCCACGTTGCGGTCGCTATAGTTGGCTCTTACTCCCTTTTCTTTGTCTTTTCTTTTGTCTATACTATGTATATGTCTAGGTTTGTTGCAGTTTCTCTATGGATATCCATTGATGGAGAGATAAACAAGAAGAACTTAGTTGATGTCTAGTTAAGTATCTTGTTTATATTGGGATTATTGGCTCTGATTTATGAATACCCTTGGGCTTTTGAACTAATTTTTGTATAAGTTATATTTTATAAAAAATACTTAAGAGTGATTCTTTTTGCATATATGATAATCTTTATAATCATTATGTTAAGATTAAGATTAATGATTTTTTAAAACTACATACTTAAACAAATAGATAATTGTTTAAATCATGGTTTTGACGTTGTATGTGATACCTCGTTTTTGGGTAATGATAAGATTGAATATTTCTTCATCTTAAACATGTTAATGAAAAGAAATTTTAAATTCACTCTGATTTTATAACAGTTGCCTTTAATTTTAATTAAATTTTCATCATGTTTTTATAATGAAATCCTAATTTCTTAGTTGCATAAACGGGGTGTTACAATAGTGGTATCAGAGCTGGTCCTTCCTATCCGGCTTGGGGTAAGGCCTCATATACCCTTTCTCTGTGTGACTCTGGTGTGATTATTTGTTTGTTTGTTTTGTTGTGTTTCCTTCCTCAGTTCCTGAGGTATTGTTTTTCTTGTAAGTAAGAATTTTTGTTGGAAGATAAAGTTAATGACTTAGGATCATGAGGATATTCTCCTCATAATTGTTAGATGAGTGATAGACTACTATAGCATAATTTTTTGTGTATGACTATGTTCTTCACTAAGGATCGCATCTTGATGAGCAACATAATTTTCCTTAATAATTACACTTCGGTTATCATCTAAAGCGATTTATAAGCTGAATATACCTCATGTTTATTGAATAGAAGAAGTTTTTTATTAGTTTTACAATGATGCAAGAGTCACTTATATAATTGATGACCTTGCTTCGGAAATAACCTACCTACCTATCTTAACTAACAAAACCGAAATAACTAACTTTGACTAAGTAAACAACATGTGCTCAATAAAAATGCACATGTGTTAATAAGTATTTAAGTGAGGATGGGTTTGGTTTTCTAAAAACACTTCTGGTGTCCCACGGGGTCTGTGATGACCGAGGAGGAAAAGCTACTTGGTGCACCATCTGGTGCGCCACCATGTGCGCCAATATATGCGCCTGACCTTGTCTCTCTACATGCGCCTGATGTGCCAATATGTCAGTTTGACCGCCCCTGTGCCTGGTGTTGATGCACCCACGTCCATGTATGTATGATGCGCCTGATGCTGATGCATCATGACCGTGTCCGTGTCAGGGTGATGTGCCTGATGCTGATGCATCTTGACCGTGTCCACGTGATGCGCCTGGTGCGCCTGTGCCTGTGCTTGGTGCTGATGCACCCTGACTGTGTCCACGTGATGTGCCTGGTGTGCCTGTGCATGTGCCTGGTGCTGATGCACCCTGACCGTGTATTATTGTTGCATCATGACCGTGTCTCTGATGAGCCAAGTTGATCAAGTCTGACCGTGTGTTCTGGGTCACGATGTTGCACAAGTTGATCAAGTCTGACCGTGTGTCCTTGTCATGAACATAATGACCTGACTTTAATACCCCCTCGCAAAATGGAGAGTAGATGTTAATTACTCCCAGTTTGGACAAGAGAAAAGAGAAATGAGAAGGGTCTAAAGCCTTGGTTAATATGTCTGCACATTGTTGTGTTGTTTTGATTGGTAGGAGATGGAAAAGGTTGGATTGAAGACGTTCCCTAACAACATGACAAACAATGTCAATGTGTTTGGTATGGTCATGGAAGATAGAGTTAGTTGCTATGTACCTTGCTGAGTCATTATCACAATACAACAATGTTGGTCTTTTGAATGGAATTCTGAAGTTGTCAAGTAAAAAGGTTAACCACTAAGTTTCACAAGTTGCTGCTGCTAATGCCATGTACTCTACTTCAAAGGAGGAATAGGCCACCGTATTTTGCTTCTTGGATTTCCAAGAAATTAAAGAATTACCAAGGAAAACACACAAACCAGTTATGGATTTTCTAGAGTCAATGCAGGATGCCCAATCAGAATCACTGAAAGCCTTGAGTTGGAGATGAGATGAGGAGCCATAGAACAGTCCTTGCCCTGGACTACCCTTGATATATCTGAGCACTCTAGTCAGGGTCTTGAAGTGAGTGGTTATTGGATTAGCCATGAATTGGCTCAATTGTTGGACAACATAATTAATATCTGGCCTCATATTGGTTAGATATAGTAGCCTCCCTACTAACCTTCTATATGCAGGTGGATCTTTGTATGCATTTGAGTCACCCTGGTGTAGTTTTGTGGTTTTGATAATAGGTGTTGGAACAGGCTTTAAGAGAAGAGTTTGAGTTAACCTTGTGAACCATTTTTGCGGTCATGAGCATTTTTGTGGTCAATCACATCATGAGGCCCATTTTTGTGGTTTTGATAAAATAATATCAAGAACATACTTTCTTTGGCATAGAATGATCCCATTTTTAGATCTAGCTACCTCCAATCCAAGAAAATATTTAATAGCACCAAGGTCTTTGATCTTAAATTGCTTATCCAAACAATTCTTAACAAAATCTATTTCAGTTTGATTGTTACCACTTAGTACTAAATCATCCACATATATAAGTAAAGCAGTAAAATGAGGCCCAATATTTTTAGTGAATAAAGAGTGATCATGATGTGATTGAACATATCCTAAAGAGAGAAGAGTTTGAGTTAACCTTGTGAACCATTGCCTACCTGCCTGTTTAAGTCCATAGAGGGACTTATGTAGCTTGCATACTTTGTTAGGTTCCTTGCACACAACTCCCTGTGGTATGTTCATATAAACATCCACACTTAACTCACCATGAAGAAATGTATTGTTAACATCAAGCTGATGCACAATCCAATTCTGTGAAGCAACAATGGATAACAATAGTCTGACAGTGGTGAGTTTAATTACATGTGCAAAAGTTTCAAGAAAATCTATACCCTCTGTTTGACTAAAACCTTTAGCCACAAGCCTAGCTTTATATCTTTCAATTGTCACATCAGATTTATATTTGATCTTATAGACCCATTTAGAGCTAATGAGTCTCTTGTTGGGAGGTAGATCAACCAATGACCAAGTTTTGTTGACCTCAAGGGCATTGAGCTCATGTTGCATAGCCTCTATCCAGTGCTTGGATTGTATGGCTTGCTTGTATGTTTTGGGATCAACATTGGTGCTAGTGGAGATGATGTGATTAAGATGATGGGGGGATATATGTTCATAGGATAAGGTGGAGAAGAGTGTGTGCTTGCTGGTTTTGCAAGGGGTAGATTCATGGGAATCATAGGCAGACAAGAAGCACTGAAATTCCTGCAAGTAAGTAGGGGTTTTTTGGACTGAGATGAGTGTCTAAGGACTTGAGTATCAGTAGTTTTATGGGTCTGGTTAGCTATCTCTTCCTTGGGATCCTAATAATTACTTTCATATGGCAGGTCATCGGGACTTTTTATTCTAGTGTCCTTTGTAATGGTAGGTGGCCCAGGTTGTATATCAGGGAATGCCAGGTCATCCTCGAGGCTATTCCCATTGTCATCTTCAAAAGTGTGGTTGGATCGGTAAGGGAATATGTGCTCATGAAACACAACATGCCTAGAGATGAAAATTTCCATGTTCTTTAAATCAAAGAGGATATAGCCCTTGGTAGTTGGCATGTAACCCAAGAAAGCACACTTTCTTGCTCTAGGGTCAAGCTTGGATCTGTTCTGGGTTAAAGTGGATGCAAAACATAAGCACCCAAAGACTTTGAGTTCTAACAGATTGGGCTTCTTACTGTGAATTAGTTCATAAGGCGTCTTAAACTTAAGGACATGGCTAGGGAGCCTATTTATAAGGTAAGTGGCATGTTGTGCTGTAAAGGACCAAAAATTCCTAGGTAACTTAGACTGAAGGAGAAGGATACGAGTCACATTCAAGATGTGTCTATGTTTTCTTTCAACCACTGAGTTATGTTGGGGAGTTTCCACACAAGAAGTTTGGTGGATTATGCCTCTTTCTTGATAGAAGTTAGGTATATGGAACTCATGACCGTTGTCACTTCTTATAATCTTGACAGCCTTGTCATATTGAGTGTGAACTAGTTTGAAAAAATCTTGCACAAGTGTTCTAGCTTCTGATTTAGAATTCATAAGGAAAATTCATGCGTGCCTGCTATGGTCATCAACTATAGTGAGGAAATATTTGTGACCATTAATAGAGCTATTTGCTAGAGGCCCCTATATATCGATATGTATCATGTCAAAGGGACGATGAGTTCTATTCATTTGGTTAGGAAAAGGTAGTTTAGCATGCTTACCTAAATAACAATAATCACAAACATTTGTAGAGTCATATTTAACATAATCAAACTCTTTGCATAATGAATTCAATACAGTATTTGATGGATGCCCAAGTCGAAAGTGCCATAGGTCAAAGAAATCAACAGTATTTAGAGTGTTTACATTGTGGTGTAATTCACATTCATTCCTAAAAGAATTACTTAAGATGTACAATCCTTTTTTAACATCAGCATGTCCAATCGTCCTCAAGATAATCATATCCTGAATAGAGCAATTGGCATCATAAAAGGTTAGCTTGCAATGTAAAGAGTTGGTGAGTTTGTGTACTGAGATCAAGTTAAATTTAAAGTTAGGTATATACAAAACATCATGTAAGATTAACTCTTCTGAGATCATTATGGTTCCTGAATGCTTAGCAAATATTTTGGTGCCATTAGGTAGACCAATGGCAATTGGCCTTATCCTATGGAAGGCAGTGAAGCTTGACAAACCAGGGCACACATGATCTGTGGCTCCTATGTCTAGGATCCAGTGTGAAATGTTACCTGTTATTTGATTACCTTCTTGGTTCTGATTGCCTTGTGAAGTGTTTCTTGGTTCTATGCTTAACTGATTTACTTTGTGACCTGATGATCCAGTTCCCATGCTTTTGATCAGGGATGCTATTTGCTCACATTGTTCAGGACTAAAGTTGAAAGCCATATCCCTTGAGTTGGTCGTTATTGGTTGTTTGTTTGACTCCTATTGTGCGTTTTGATCTTTTATTGTTGCAACATTAATCATCCCAGAATCCTGTCTTGATCTTGATTGTTGTAAGTTTGGTGGAAACCCATGCTTGAAGTAGCATGTGTTCACTGTGTGCTTCTCTTTGCCACAATAGGTACATACCTTTATGCTATTTCCTTTCTGATTCCAAGAACCTTTCCCTGTTCCTCTACCTCTTTCCTGCATGAAGTTTCCTTTTGGCTGACTACTCTTAGCTTTCCAAGGCTGAGTTGCTTCTCTTAGCCATAGTTGTGGCGCATCCTTCTTGTTGATCTGTTGATTGAACAACACCCTTGAGGTATCTAGTTCATCCATCTGGCTTTCTTGTTGAAGAAGTAATGAGAAGGCTTTGTTGATTGTTGGTAGAGGCTCCATAAGAAGGATTTGAGTTGTGGATGTATTGAACTGATCATTTAGGCCATTTAGGAAATAGATGACATACTTTATGTCTTTATGACTCCTCACGGTTTTGTCCAACTTGCACCAACATTTTACCTCAGATGTGCAATAAGACATTGGTCTTAATGATTCTAGCTCATCCCATTGTATTTTCAGGTCAGTGAAGTAACTTGAGATGTTCCTATCTCCTAGTTTGATTGAGTGTAACTCATGTAGAACATCTGAGAACCTGAAATAATTCCCTTTTGAGTATCTCTCCTTGAGGTCAAGCCAAAGATCCTGTGCATTATCGATATAGATGGTGCTTTGTGCTATTTGTTAAGACAAGCACCTTGTAATCCAGGAGAACACCATTGTGTTGTATCTCTCCTATGTGTCATAGTCAATGCTGCTTGGGTTAGGTGGTGTGATTGTACCATCTACGAACTTGAATTTATTTTTGGACAGCAAGGCCCTCTTCATGGCCCTGCTCCAAGAGTGGTAGTTACCACCATCTAGAGATGGTGTGACAAGAACTGCTCCAGGATTCTCTCCTGGATGTAGATAGAATGGATTCTTCAGATCATTGTTGTTTATGTCAAACTACAATTCTTGTTCTTGTTCTTGATGAATGGAAGAATCTTCTGCCATTTTCTTTTATTGTTTTGAAGGGATTCATGCCTCGTAGGTTTATTGATGCTGTACGGATTCCATTAATCCTTCCTCTTGCCAGAAAGCTTGGCTGAGTGTATGGTGCTTTACTTCACCTTTGGTGGCAATCAGAACCTTCAAGAAGAAGGCTGTGATACCTTCAAGAAGAAGGCTCTGATACCTTTGGTGGCTGAGTGTAAGCTGAATATACCTCCTGTTTATTGAATAGAAGAAGTTTTTTGTTAGTTTTACAATGATGCAAGATTCACTTATATAATTGATGACCTTGCTTGGGAAACAAGCTACCTACCTATCTTAACTACCAAAATCGAAATAACCAACTTTGACTAAGTAAAAAACATGTGCCTAATAAAAATGCATATGTGCCAATAAGTATTCAAGAGAGGATGGGTTTGGTTTGCTAAAAACACTTTTGGTGTCCCATGGGGTCTGTGATGACCGAGGAGGTAAAGCTACTTGGTGCGCCATCATGTGCGCCAATATATGCGCCTGACCCTGTCATTGTGCATGCGCGTAATGCGCCAATCTGCTAGTCTGACCGCGCTTGTGCCTGGTGCTGATGCACCCATGTCCGAGTCTGTGTGATGCGCCTGATGCTGATGCATCCTGACCGTGTTCGTGTCTCGGTGATGTGCCTCATGCTGAGGCATCCTAACCATGTCCACGTGATGCGCCTGATGCACCTGGTGCACATGTGCTTGTGCTTGTGCCTGGTGTTGATGCACCCTGACCGTGTCCACGTGATGCGCCTGGTGCGCCTGTGCCAGTGCCTGGTGCTGATGCACCCTGACCGTGTATTCCTGTTGCATCATGATCGTGTCTTTTATGAGCCAAGTTGAGCAAGTCTGACCGTGTGTCTTTTATGAGCCAAGTTATTTTATTGGTTATCTTGTGGTCAAGTGAATATTTATAATCTAAAATTTGGTTTGTTTCAAAAATATATTTAATGATTGAAATTGATTTATTATATTATTGGCATATTTTTTTATACATAGTGAATTTGCATAAAATATATTTTTTGAGTGATTATCTTTTTCATAATAAATTATCTAGTAATATCTTCAATATTAATTATTTTGATAACATTATCTTGCTTTAATTTGAATAGTTATGTTTATGATAGCATTTATCCTAAAATATTGGGACTAAATTATCACACTTTTATCTTTTAATCATTTCATTCATAATTATACAACACCTATGACATTATTAATATATATCAATTACCGTTACAATTATGATGTATATTATCATAATACAATGCAAAATATATAAGCCTACTCTTATATATATATATAGTAGTTATTTTATTATTCTAGAATTCTACATACATTTGTAAACGAAAATCCTAGCACTCTTCCCCCCTTATGTGTTGTTTCAACCCTATCTATTTCTCTGTTACATAATATAAACACAATTTTATAGTCTCTCTCTATATATCTCTTTGGAGATGAGATTAATTTCACGTTCCCTTCCTTTTATATATGTTTATAATATTCTATATAATATTAGAATATTATATAACAAAAGCCAACCCTAACTTTTTGTGTCATCAACTCTCCCTCTTTATAGCCACCGCTACCCATGTCCTAACAACTTATCTTCTCTCCTGATGCTGCAAACAATATGGAGGATGCTTTTGAGGAATGGGAAGACTTTTCATCCGTACATCTTTTATGTCAGTCTGTTTGTTTTACCTTGTTGAATTTTGTTTTATTCTATACTCATAAATTCCTTGTCCTTCCTTTCTATTGAGATCACAACATAAATTTTTATGCACACACACTTTCAAACCATAACCCAATTTGTAGAGATAATACTTCCAAAAACATATTCCTTTGCATTAATGGAGATGGTACTGATGTGAAGAACCACCTTCATCTGGACCTAGGGCATAAAACTTGGTGTCTATTACTCCTAGGATTGTTCAACTTATTTTTATTCATAATTTTGTTTTACAAGAAAATGTGTCAAATAATTGTTGATTTATGATGGATACTAAACAAACAATTTGACCAAGAACCGATATGGTTTATCAAAACAAAGAAGACTATTTTACATTTTATCTTTGAAACAAATAGGGAGCCCCTTGTGATTTTTATAAAAAGAGACACCTACTATATGTCTATTATTCTGCCATATATGAATTGGTTAAACTTAAATACTTAAGTGAATTTGTATGAGTATGAAAGAAGCACAATGATAAGTGTCAAACATACCTAAATTTCACACACTTTTATGGCACTTATCTTAAGCATAATTGAGAAAAACCAACTTAAAACAATACTTTTGGTATAAAATATCACAATCTTGTATATTTGTGTTTGTATTTCTCTTTAATGTGTTTTGTAGGATTTAGAAAGAAAAAGAAGAGAGAATAAAGACGCATGGCCCAATAAGAAAAAGAAGTCAAACTCAAGGTGCTCAAGCAGGCAGCTTAGCATGGACCAAGCTACGCTGAGCTGACCTGGACACTAGCCTGGCACAGTCAGACCCAACAGACCAAGTTGCTCAAGCAGGCAGCTTAACGGACCTGCTTGACCACTCAGTCGAGCACTAGACAAAGCCTGACACAGTAAGAACACAAGCTTGGCACAGTCAGACACAAGCCTGGCACACGCCCAAGCTGCTCAAGCAGGCAGCTCAGCGGTGCCACAAGTATTTGAACTACTTAATGTTCTTTTTAGATTGATCACCTAAAAATTGATTTCAAGTCATGAAAAATTACTTGTCTCAAACACTTAACAAATAAACTCAGAAGTAGTTGTACTACTTAGTTTATTTGCCAAGTTAAGCATGCTTTTCTTAAGATCTTATATTCATTACTACTTCAATATTAGAGTAGCCAAGATCAGGGTGTGACAACCTAGTCTCTTTGTGGATGTAATATTGTTTAGTAATAAATATAAGTGATCATCATTCTACCATTTTAGGACATACACTAAAAGGAGGATTTCAGACC
>NC_032025.1:8300448-8300689 GCF_001865875.1 Lupinus angustifolius | reverse complement strand
GAGAAATATATTTTCCTTATTCAAAATGATCTTGTCTCCTCAAGAATTTGTTAATACTTAGTTTATGTTTCTTGTTAATTATTTATGTGCATATCAAATCAAATAAAAAACAACCACAATATGTTCACTCATTATTTGTGCATTGACATATTCATATGATTCATTCTGTTAGACAATTCCTTGTGGTTCGACCTAACCCTATACTATACTACAATTGAATCTTGAAAGAGGTGTAAATTGT
>NC_032025.1:8297512-8300348 GCF_001865875.1 Lupinus angustifolius | reverse complement strand
TAATAATTATGTAATAGGTAATTGCTTCGATACCATTGTACCGGCGTTAGAATTTATTCCAACAAAGCCGAGATGGGGCAAGGAAGGAATAACTTATTCACATGATTATTAGAAGTAAGTTGTAACTGGAATATTCTTGAAACCATTATACCGGCGTTGGAATTTATTTCAACAAAGCTGAGATGGCGAACAAAGAATAAAACCGAGTTCACTTACTTAACCAAATAAAGAAAACACATCGAAGAGACTACTCCTTTCAACAAATTGGCGCTGCTGTCAGGGACAATTTGTTGAGGGGAAACCTCTCAAATAACGCTTTCAACAAATTGGCGTCGTTACCGGGGAATTGCTTTAAGAATAGAATTTTCATATTTATATATCATTCCTCAAATAATTGTGCATAAATTTATTTTTGTTTTTTGTACAAATTGTTTGAATTTGTACAAAGATGTAAACTATGTTTTCTTTACCTACTAATCTCTTTTCTTTTGGGAATAGACAAAATGGTACCTTTTTATTTCATTTTTCAGAAATGGACTAGCATGTTGATTTACAACAAGAAATTGAAAAATTCATCAAAGAATTCCAACTCAAGCTCAATTCGGTCCATCAAAAACTTCGAGATTTACCTAAACAAATGGAACAAACCAACAAAGCAAGTTTTTGGTGTAATGATTGTAAAAACAACCAGAATGTCTATGCCTTCCAAACAACTCACACTTATCATGACGAGCTAGAAAAAATTCTCAACCAGTTCCTACAAAATACTATCAACCATCAGCAGAACACAAGTGAAGCTCTCACTAAAATTGAAGAACAAATCAACAACTTGACAAAAACTCATTTGGTCAAATCAGAATTTTGTGAAAGTATTACGAATTGAAGTTGGAAGATGGTAGAAGGTGGACTTGAAAAACCAAAAGAGAGATTAGAAGAATAAAATAAAAACGAAGAAAAAAAATGAAAAAGAAGAAGAAAAAGAGGAAACTAGTGGGGTAAGAAAAGAAGAAAAACAATACCCACTGGTACAAAAAAAGATACCCTACCCGGTAGCTTCATTAAAAACCAAGAAAGAAGAATAGTTCACAGGTTCATGGAGATATTCAAAAATTTGCAAATCAATATTCCATTTGCTGAAGCCTTGGAGCAAATGCCAATTTACTCCAAGTTCATGAAAGAACCATTGTCCAAAACACGGCGTTATCAGGAAAAGGAAGTTGTTTCACTCAACACCAACTGTAGTGCTGTGAACATTCCTTCGTAAATCAAAAGACCCAGGCAGTGTGACCATTCCTGTCACTATTGGAAATGTGTATGTGGGCAATGCACTCGTTGATCTTGGAGCCAGTGTGAGTTTGATGTTGCTGTCAATGATGAAAAGAATTGGAGGAATACAATTAAAGCCTACAAGAATATCATAGCAACTAGCAGATAGCTCAATCAAATATCCTAAAGGGGTTGTAGAGGATGTTTTGGTCAAAGTGGACAAATTTTTTATGCCGGTGGACTTTGCCGTCATTGACATTACCGAAGATACGAAGATCCCACTCATATTAGGGAGACCTTTTATGAGGACATCAAAAATGGGGATTGACATGGAAAATGGCATTTTACTAGTTCGAGTTGCAGATGATGAAATTGAGTTTGACATTTTCCATGCAATGCATCATTCGAAGGATAAAGGGCAATGCCTACAACTAGATGTTGTTGAAGAAATTTGCGCAGAACACCCTCAACCTGACAAATCTTTGGTGATGCAAGAAAACAAAGTGGAGGAAGAAATTATCAAACACTTTTCTGATGAATTATTTCTTCAACAAAATCCAAGCGGACCAGCAGAGAAAGAATCATAATTGGAGTTGAAGGAATTACCGTCTCATTTAAAGTATGCTTTTTTAGATGGAGAGGCTAACAATCCAGTAATCATCAACAGTAAGTTGTCCAATTTGGAGGAAGAAAAACTAATACAAGTCTTGAAGAAGCATCAAGCAGCACTTGATGGACATTAAAAGATCTCAAAGGCATCAGTGCATCATATTGCATGCACAAAATTATGATGGAGGATGATTATAAACCTTGTGCTCAACCGCAAAGGTGACTTAATCCGACAATGAAGGAAGTGGCGAGGAAACAAATTGTGAAAATGTTAGAAGCTGGTATGATCTACCCCATTTCGGATAGTAAATGGGTAAGTCCAGTTCAAGTGGTGCCAAAAAAAGGAGGGATGATGGTAATTCGAAATAAGAACAATGAACTAATTCCAACTAGAGATGTTACTGGTTGGATAGTTTGTATTGACTACCGCAAACTTAATGCCGCCACAAGAAAGGATCATTTTCCATTGCCCTTCATGGATCAAATGCTGGAAAGATTAGCCGGAAGAGCCTTCTATGGTTTCCTGGATGGGTACTCTGGATACAATCAAATTGATGTGGATCCATTGGACCAAGAAAAGACGGCATTTACATGTCCATTTGGTGTTTATGCATACATAAAAATGCCATCCGGACTATGTAATGCTCCTGCAACGTTTCAAAGATGGATGTTGGCTATCTTCGCAGATTTGGTGGAGAAATGCATCGAGGTCTTCATGGATGATTTTTCTGTGTTCGGAGAATCCTTTGAAACTTGCTTGACAAACTTGGTTCTAAATTGGGAAAAATGTCACTTCATGGTCACTGAAGAAATTTTACTCGGACACAAAATTTCAGTCAAAGGATTAGAAGTTGATAAAGCTAAGATAGAAGTGATCGAAAAGATGCCTTCTCCAACAAATGTTAAAATAATCAGAAGCTTTCTCGAACATGCTGGATTCTATCGTAGGTTCATCAAAGAC
>NC_032025.1:8296552-8297412 GCF_001865875.1 Lupinus angustifolius | reverse complement strand
AATAACCTTTTGAACTAATGTGTGATGCAAGTGATTATGCAGTTGGTGCAGTTCTGGGACAGAGAAAGGAACCGGTTTTTCATGCAATACATTATGCTAGCAAAGTTCTAAACGAAGCACAAATCACTTATGCTACAACCGAAAAAGAGTTGCTAGCAATAGTGTTTGAATTGGAAAAATTTAGAAGCTATTTGATTAGGGGAAAAACAATTATTTATACTGACCATGCCGCAATCAAATATCTTCTTAGAAAACCCGACTCCAAGCGATGGTTGATTAGATGGGTTTTGCTTTTGCAGGAATTTGACTTAGAAATTCGCGACAAGAGTGACAAAGAAAACCAAGTGGCATATAACTTGTCAAGTTTGGTAAATAAAGAAGTCGCATTAAGAGAACAAGAAATAGCAGAAACATTTCCTGATGAAAAGCTATTTCCACTTCAAACAAGACAATGGTTTGCTGATATGGCCAACTATAAAGTCTCAGGTACAATTCCTGAACATTTCAATTATCAGCAGAAGAAATTTTTTCTCAAAAGAGTGAATCAATACGTCTGGGATGAACCATACATGTTCAAAGAAGGCACCGATAATATCATTAGATGATGTGTTGATGAGAATGAGGCCCAAAAAATATTATGGCATTGTCATAATTCGGCCTATGGGGACATTACAATGTGAACAGAACCGCGACCAAAGTACTCCAATCTGGATTCTTTTGGCCAACCATTTATCAAGATGCCCAAATGTATGTCCAAAAGTGTGATGCATGCCAAAGGTCTGGGGGACTTGGGAAACAAAGTGAAATGCCTTTACAAAATATCATAGAAATAGAAATTTTTGATTGTTGGGGCATTGACT
>NC_032025.1:8289806-8296452 GCF_001865875.1 Lupinus angustifolius | reverse complement strand
ACTCGTTTCGGCACACCAAGAGTATTGATAAGTGATGGGGGATCTCATTTCATAAATTCCCAATTAAAAAGAACCTTAGAATTTTATAACAAACAAACGGCCAAGCGGAGGTATCAAACAGAGAGTTAAAAAGAATTTTGGAAAAAACAGTCTTTACTTCAAGAAAAGTCTGGTCACAAAAACTGGATGATACTCTCTCGGCCTATAGAACTGCATTTAAATCACCAATAGGTAAAACTCCATTTCAACTTGTTTATGGCAAAGCTTGTCATCTACCAGTTGAGTTGGAGCATAAGGCCTATTGGGCTCTCAAATTTCTAAACTTTGATTTGAAGGATGCAGATATTAAAAGACAGGATCAATTATATTAACTGGAAGAAACGAGATTCCAAGCATATGAATCTTCAAGACTATATAAGGAAAAAACAAAGAAGTACCATGATTCCATAATCAGAAAGAAATTTTTTTATCAAGGACATAAAGTACTTCTATTCAACTCAAGGCTCAAAATACTTCCAGGAAAATTCAGAACAAGATGGACATGACCATTTGTCATCAAAGAAGTAAAAGAATATAGAGCAATTGAGTTGAAAGATCCCGAGACGAAAGCAACTTGGGTAGTAAATGGACAGTGATTAAAACCTTATTTGGGTGATAAGTCAGGCTCCATCATCAATGAGCAATCAGAATAATCTCGTTCAAAGTCAGACGTCAACCCAGTATTTGGTAAATATTTACTTCCTTTATCATTGTCTTTTGTTAGCATTATTTTTTAAAACAAAGCAATTTTTAAATCACATCAAGTAAGTCCCAAAAATAGTTTAACGTAATTTAAAACTTTTTTGTTTAGATTGTGTAAATATGTAAAAAAGTAAATTTGTTTGTTCAAAAACTCAAAAAATTTCAAAATCAAAATCAAAATGGCTAAACAAATTTCTTGAAACATGATCACATGATTAGAAAATGCTAAGCATACTTTGAATTAAGCTTTGAGTGAGCAAAATGAGTATATGCTAAACTTTTGTGAAAACATCATATAATGTCTTCACTTGAAATTTTTGCAAATTGAAAATTCAATTTTGTGTAACAAGATCTTTGCAAACATCTTTTAAATAAAAAAAGTGTAAAACCAAACCAAGTGAGGGAGTGAGCCAAACACACGTCATAATCAAAGTGAGAATCAACATGTGATTTGTCTAACTAAATTTGTTTGAGTCTTTAAATCTCTTAATTGCATAAAAATGATAAGAAATGATCAAGGCATGTTCCTTCATTAGTTGAACCAAAGGCCAAAAAGTCCAAATCCAATTAGGATCATCCTTTGATAAGCCCCTTTGAGCCAAACAAGTGAAATAATTTTTCAAACTATCCAATGAAACCGAATTTGAAAAAAAAAACAATGTTCTAAGAGAGCATTAAATTTTAAAGGATAGTTTGAAAGAATTAATTTGTGGGGGGGGGACTTTGCTTCTTAAAAAGAAAGAAAGAAAAACTCAATCTCTTTACAAATGAAAAAGAAAAAAAAAATGAGTTTGAGAAAAATTGAAGCAAAGGTTCAAAAGTTTAAGAGGGGGGGAAAAGAAATAATGGAGAGAAGAAGAGTGAAGTGCTTCATTGAGAAAAATTTCAAAAATGCTCTCTTTTTAACTTAGCATTGAATATCTAGAAAAACCATTATCCAAACCAAGACTCATTACAACCAAAATAAAGACCTTAGTGATCTTTGATTATTTATGCAATTTAAGAGAATAGGTGAGACAAAGATCAAGTTCAAATTACTACAAACAAATGATTGAAAAATTGAGTGAAACACTTACCCTCTAAAAAGTTCCAATTTTGAACTTGTGTGCAAAAAACACTTTTTGGTTAGAAAAATATTTGCTTAAGTAAATTGTTACACATTTTTTATAAACAAAAGCATTTATTCCTTGTTTGAAGCATTATGTGTCAAAATTCACAAATCAAGAAAAATCTCATTGATATCAATTTTTGACATGCTTATGAACATTTGAAATCATGTTGATCATCTTTAAACTTAACCAAATGTGAATTCGGATCAACTTTACCTTTTGTTTGAGGACAAACAAAATTTTAAGTTGGGGGGAGTTTGATAAGTGCCAAACATACCTAAATTTCATACACTTTTATGGCACTTATCTTAAGCATAATTGAGAAAAACCAACTTAAAATAATTGAGAAAAACTAACTTAAAAACAATACTTTTTGGATAAAATATCACAATCTTGTATATTTGTGTTTGTATTTCTCTTTAATGTGTTTTGTAGGATTTAGAAAGAAAAAGAAAAGAGAATAAAGACTCATGACCCAACAAGAAAAAGAAGTCAAACTGAAGGTGCTCAACTAGGCAGCTTAGCATGGACTAAGCTACATGGAGCTGACCTGGACACCAGCCTGGCACGGCCAGACCCAACCTGGCTCAGTCAAACCAACCTGGCACATACCAAGTTGCTCAAGCAGACAGCTTAGTGGACCTGCTTGACCGCTCAACTTATTGGACTTGCTTGACCGCTCAGCCTAGCACCAGACAAAGCCTGACACGGTCAGAACACAAGCTTGGCACGGTCAGACACAAGCCTAACACGCCCAAGCTGCTCAAGCAGGCAGCTCAACGGTGCCACATGTGTGCTCAACGGTGAACCAGACACCTGACCAGGTCAACAAGCACCAAGCCACGTCTCAGTCAACATGGACAAGCAGGCAGCCTAGTGGTGCCACTTGTGTGCTCAGCGGTGTGCACCCAAAATTAACTTAACCATCAAGAAACAATGAAGTCATGCATGACCTCACTTCAAGTAGCCCACCATAGGCTTTTCAGGAGTAGCTCACCATAGCTGGTCCCATAACTCACAACTAACATTGGTGAGTCAAGCTTAAGGAGGTGACCAAGCTACTTGACCAAGTGACCAAACCCATGATGAAGGGTTTAGTCAGCTACTGAGCAGTGCAAACAAGTAGCCTAGTGGTGGCTGGGAAATTCTTTAAATAGGATGGCATTTCCTTCATTCAGAACATCATCTCTTAAAAAATCTCTCTTCCCTTAAGAAAAAACACAATTCTCTCTACTTATTTCTTAGTTTGAAAGCTCGATTCATAGAAGCTTTTGTCAATAAGTTTTATAGTTTTTTTGTTTTGTAAGTAAGTAAGTTTTAATCAAAGTAAAACATAAGAACTTGTGTAAGTAGTTCAAATACATAATAAGTTGAGAAATACTTTCATCATTCAAAATGATATTGTCTACTCAAGAATTTGTTAATACTTAGTTTATGTTTCTTTTTAAGTATTTATGTGCATATCAAACCAAATAAAAAATAACCAAAATATGTTCACTCCTTATTTGTGCATTGACATATTCATATTATTCATTCTGTTAGGCAATTCCTTGTGGTTCGACATAACCTATACTATACTACAATTGAACTTGAAAGAGGTGTAAATTGTAAAATAGTAAAGTGTTATCAATAAATTTATTTGTTGACACACTTTTTAATATAAAAAAGTGATGAAACTGACTTACTAACTTTTATTTATTGTTATTTACATTCCACAATTTATTTATTCTTTAATACCAACCTTCCTTAAGGAATAAGTTTGGTTTGTTAATAAAAAGCACCAGAAAGGGAGTAAATAAATAAATGTCACTTAATTTTATTATTCTTTTGTTCTTTATTTATTTATTTGTTTCTATCAACTAACTATTCATCAATTTTGTACATTAGAATACCATTAAACTGGTGTTGGAATTTATTCCACAAAACCGAGATGGTATTCAAAGGTACTTAATAATTATGTAATAGGGGATTGTTTCGATACGATTGTACCGGCGTTAGAATTTATTCTAACAAAGCCGAGATGGGACAAAGAAGGAATAACTTGTTCACATGATTATTAGAAGTAAGTTGTAACTGGAATATTCTTGAAACCATTATACCAGTGTTGGAATTTATTTCAACAAAGCCGTGATGGCGAACAGAGAATAAAACTGAGTTCACTTACTTAACCAAATAAAGAAAACACATCGAAGAGACAACTCCTTACAACAAATTGGCGCCGCTGCCAGGGATAATTTGTTGAGGGGGAAAACCTCTGAAATAACTCTATCAACACACAACTTAGGCGAACTAAAGTTTATGCATTTTTGTATAGATTACTGCATCCTTTCCTTTCCTTTTACTTTAGAAGATTATTGTTTGATAAGATAATAATATCATCCATATTTATCCTATGCATTACTTCTAGAATATGCATGTTTTGATAAAGTGCATATAGTGCTATACGTTTCATATATATGTGTATACGTGTCATATGTATAGGTATACATGAGATTAACTGTTTAAAAAAAATAGAAGGATAAGTACTGATATGTAGTACTAGAAATTAAGTTTTTTTGTGTTATCTTTTGGGTAATGATCATGCAGTGTGCTTAGGAGGAATTAATGCATTAGAGTAACTGTTAGATAATGTGATTTTTCTTTGGGATGGGACAATGGCATGGATGGATCAAAGAAGATAGAATTGAGCACATGAATGAAGCGTCTAAGGTGAGGGAGAAGACCATTATGGTCTTAGAGTATTTCATTAAAGTTTTTCCTCTCCGATTCCCTCAAAAGTTGGAGAGTCTTGTAGATTAGGAACTCCCATGGAAACTTGTTTCCATGTAAGAGTCCTTAATATTTTTCATGACGATGTATAGAGTCTTAGATATTTGATTGTGTTGGAAATATATGTGTATGAATTCGTTTTTGTGTAGCATAATGCGATGTACTCGCTTATGGTATTACATCGTCATGAAAGATTGTTAAATAATCATGTTTGTATGCATGTGAGTATTATGATAAATTAATAATTGTTTTATGTGATGATTTTTTGTGATAAGGTTGTAATTTAGAAATATCTCAATTGTAATGGTTGATATTGATTGTTGTATAGTTGTATTGAAATGGAATATATATATATATGTGTGATTGTTGTATTGATATGGAAAAATATTATTAAGTTGACTGTTGAATTGATTTCAAAATATATAACTTGATTATTGTATTTAATGAAAAATATATATGTTAATTGTTATGTTGATTTGGAAACTACACAGTTTGAAATTGGGCCTTTGCCTCTTGAATTTGATCACTAAGTTAGCATCTTGAGCTCGTCCACTAGACTTGGCATGGTAGAATTGCATTGGGCTGAGACGACTAACTGAGGGGATGTTATTGGAAATTGAAATTGAGATAATACTGATAAAAGGATTTAATGACCTAACTTCGGTTAGTGTGCATACATTGCATTCTTGTAGTTGGAGTTGGAGAAAATGGAAAGGCACAATTATAGGAATATCATTGGGATTTGGACAGGGGCAGCATTGATGCTGATTCGTCAAGAAGCCCTGAGGGATTGCTTAGGTGGTATAGTCTAGTGAGGGTCCGGGTTCATTACTCGTATTACCAGGATAGTCTTACATGCAAACTAAGCGGTCTTTGACACCCCCTTGTGCATTTCATGATCGGTAGAGAGGAACCCTGAAAAGGACTGGGCTTACCACGTAAGCGCCACTAATAGAGGTAATTGGAAAACAATTGATATTGTTACTTGTCGTTGTTAACTATATCTGTACTCCTGGTTGCTTTCAAATAAGAATCTTGGCCTTCGGGTATTGTAATTTTGGTGGTGATTGTTTGGCGAATTGCATATTGCATTGCATGAAAAATATATTGATTGTGAATGTGAATATCCTCTTGTATAAGACACTAATTTCATGCATCATTTGCATATGTTTGACATTGTTTGTTTATGGTGTTGTTATAGGGTGTCTCACTTTAATGTTATTTCTCTATGTAATTCCATGTTGCGGTCGCTGTAGTTGGTTCTTACTCACTTTTCTTTGTCTTTTCTTTTGTCTATATCATGTATATGTCCAGGTTTGTTGCAGTTTCTCTATGGGTATCCATTGATGGAGATATAGACAAGAAGAACTTAACTAATGTCTGGTTAAGTATCTTTTTATATTGGGATTATTGGCTCTGATTTAGGAATACCCTTGGTGTTTTGAATTAATTTTTGTTTTTTATATTTTATAAAAAATAGTTAAGAGTGACTCTTTTTGCATATATGATGATCTTTATAATCATTATATTATGATTAATGATTGTGTAAAACTACATACTTAAACAAATAGATAATTGTTTAAGTCATGGTTTTGAGGTTGAATGTGATACCTCATTTAGAGTAATGATAAGATTGAATATTTCTTCATCTGGAACATGTTAATGAAAATAAATTTTAAATTCGCTCTGACTTTCTAAGAGGTCGCCTCTAATTTTAATTAAATTTTCATCATATTTTTATAATGAAGTTGTTAAGTGCAAAAAGTATACACTTTTCATCATCATTTTATGGCACTTATCCTATGCAAATTGTACAAAACTAACTTAAATTAACACTTATTAGGTGAATTTTACATGATTAAATAAATTAGTTCTTTATTAATTCTTGTCCAAGTTTTCTTTGAGTTTTTTAGGAAATTGAATATTAAAGAATAAATTCAAAGATTGATAATAATTCAAGCAAAAATTCAAGACAAAAGCTCAAAATGAATTGCTAAAAGTAATCAAGTTAAAGCATGACATGCTAT
>NC_032025.1:8285957-8289706 GCF_001865875.1 Lupinus angustifolius | reverse complement strand
AAGGTTGCTTACTTTGTCTTGAAGAAAGATAGCTTACTTCGTCTTGAAGAAACCTAAGTTAAGGTAGGCCAAGCCACTTGCAAAAATCAAATGCTTACCTTAACTTAAATAAAACAGCCCAAAAGTGCCAAACAACCAACAAAAACCAAGTAACAAACCAAAGAAAAAAAAGGTTGCTTCACCATGAAGAAATTCAGCACAAAGCTATCCAGCCAAGCCAAGCACCAGGCCAGGTCAGCCAAGCACCAGGCTAGGTCCGGCCAGACCAGTCAAGCACCAAGCACCAGGCTAGACAAGTCAATTACCAAGCACAAGGTCAGGTCAGGCAGGCTGCTCAAGCAGACAGCTGAGCGTGGGACTAGGTCAGCCAAGCTGCTCAAGCAGGTAGCTGAGCGTGGGACCAGGTTAGCCAAGCTGCGGAGCAAACAGCTGAGCATGGGACCAAGTCAGCCAAGCTGTTGAAGCAGACAGCTGAGCATGGGACCAGGTCAGCCAAGCTGCTTAAGCAAGCAACTAAGCGTGGGACCAGGTGAGCTGAGTGCCTGGCCCACTAGAAAAATGATTGCTAGGTCAACTCATGGAACATCCTACTTCTGTATTTCTTGAAGGCGAAGAACATGACCTCATGGATGACATAATGGTATGACAAGAAGGAGGAGGTGTCACCATGCATGTAACCTAGCCCACCATAGGGGTCAAGTAGGGGCCAAAGTGACTCTTCATAGGGGCCACTGGTCAGCAGCTTAGCTGCCAAATAGGGCAGCTAAGCGCCTAGCATCTTGGCCTATATAAAGGCATGAAATTCTCAATTCAAAAAAATTTTACATTCTTTCTAAATTCTTCATAGTTTATTCCTCTTCTTTCCTCCATATTTTCCTTTCATTTTAGGTAGTTTTTAGGCTAATTTTAGAGTAGTTTTTCATATAATTCAATAGGAGAAAGGAGAAGGCAAATGAGATGCAAAAATCAATTTTGTATTTATAATCTCATTTAGAACTTAAAGCATCCAATGCTTGGATGGATGGCTCATGCTCCTAACAATTTCATTTGAAAGTTGATTATGTATTTCTTCTTCTTCTTTTATTCTAAATTTGAATTTTAATCATTCAAGTTGGTGCTTTGGTTAATTTTATTTGTTTGAGATGTTCTTAATGCTCTTTTTAGATTGATCACCTAAAAAATGATTTCAAGTCACAAAAAGTATTTGTCTCAAACACTTAACAAATAAACTAAGAAGTAGTTGTACTACTTAGTTTATTTGCCAAGTTAAGCATGTTATTATTAATATCTTATATTCATTACTACTTCAATATTATAGTAGCCAAGATTAGGGTGTGACAACCTAGTCTCTTAGGGTGCGAATATAAGTGATCATCATTCTACCATTTTAGGACATACACTAAAAGGAGGATTTCAGACTTTGGTGTTTGGAGTTAATCAAAGTAAAACATAAGAACTTGTCTAAGTAGTTCAAATACATAAGAAGTTAAGAAATAATTTCATCATTCAAAATGATCTTGTATCCTCAAGAATTTGTTAATACTTAGTTTATATGTCTTGTTAAGTGTTTATGTGCATACCAAATCAAATCAAAAACAACCAAAATATGTTAACTCATTAATTGTGCATTGACATATTCCTATGATTCATTCTATTAGGCAATTCCTTGTAGTTCGACATAATCCTATACTATACTACAATTGAATCTTGAAAGAGGTCTAAATTGTAAAAATAGTAAACTATTATCAATAAATTTATTTGTTGAAACACATTTTAATATACAAAAGTGATGATGCTAACTAACTAACTTTTATTTATTGTCATTTACATTCCGCAATTTATTTATTCTTTAACACTAACATTCCTTAAGGAAAAGTTTGGTTTGTCAATAAAAGGAACCCGAAAGGGAGTTAATAAATAAAGGTCACTTAACTTTATTATTCTTTTGTTATTTATTTATTTATTTGTTTCTAACAACTAACAATCCATCACTTTTGTGCATTAGAATACCATTAAACCGGTGCTGGAATTTATTCCACAAAACCGAGATGGTATTCAAATGTACTTAATAATTATGTAATAGGGGATTGCTTCGATACCATTGTACTGGCGTTAGAATTTATTCTAACAAAGTCGAGATGGGGCAAAGAAGGAATAACTTATTCACATGATTATCAGAAGTAAGTTGTAACTGGAATATTCTTGAAACTATTATACTGACGTTGGATTTTATTTTAACAAAGTCGAGATGGCGAACAAAGAATAAAACCGAGTTCACTTACTTAACTGAATAAAGAACACACCGACGAAGAGAGATATTCCGCTTTCAACAAATCGGCGCTGCTGCCTGGGACGATTTGTTGAGAGGGGAAGATCTACCTCTCACAAAAATATCTTTCAACAAAAGTCCTAATTTCTAAGATGCAAAAACAGGGTGTTGCAATAGTGGTATCAGAGTTGGTCCTTCCTATCCGGCTTGGGGTATGACCTCATATACCCTTTCTCTGTGTGACTCTGGTGCGATTATTTGTTTGTTTGTTTTGTTGTGTTTCGTTCCTCACTTCCTGAGGTATTGTTTTTCTTGTGGGTAACAATTTTTGTTGGAAGATAAATTTAATGGCTTAGGATCATGAGGATATTCTCCTCAAAAATTTTAGATGAGTAATAGACTAGTATAACATAATTTTTTGTGTATGACTCTGTTCTTCACTAAGGATCGCATCTTGATGAGCAACATAATTTTCTTTAATAATTACACTTCTGTTATCATCACTTTATGCTAGGTGTCAACCAGTTCATTGAGTATAGTATTGATAAGTTGTATAATATTCTATTCTGTATAAGGTGAAACTACCCAAGTTCTTAACTTTAAGATTAGTTTGATAAATGTGATATTAACATGTCCTTTTACATGGTTTTCAAACAACAAAAAAATTATTGATGTCCTAGCATGCAATTATTAATAAAATCAAGTTCATATGAAAGTGTAAGTTTGTTGTCTTGTGATATGGAGGTCATGGATTCTACTAGAACATATGAAATTATCTTAGAAAATCTTGAATTATATTATAAAGAATATCTAGATGATATTTTTAGATTTAGAGATAATATCTTATATTATGATTATTATATCTTAAATTCATTTATATTATTTTAGAAGTTCTTTTAAGATTGAGATTATTTTATGATTTGTTTTCATATTTAATTATGAGAGTGATACTAATATAAATAGTAGTTAGTATTATTTTTGTATAACAATATCGCATAATTTTTGGAATAAATGTGTGTTGTTACAGTAGCTTGCAGCAATTCTAAATGGCACAAAATAATACTTACTGGCTGAGTCACGACCAGGTCGCTCTCTTTAAGACGTTTCGTGGCACTGCCTAAAAATGTGCAAGCAGACTATCAACCACGCCGTCCCAAGGATAAAACAGCCCAGATCTCTGTTATCGAATTCTTAATGCACTGTAAGAACCGATCTCGAATACACCCTCCACAATATGGCTACTAGTGCCAATTCTTGAAATTTCCCACAATATGGCTACCTGTGCCAATTCTCTTCCCACAATACTGGCTACCAGTGTCAGTTCTCGAAATGTCCATAATATGGCTACCTATGCCAATTCTTTCCCTCAATACTGACTACTAGTGTCAGTTCTCGAAACTCCCAAAATTTGGCTACTTGTGCCAATTCTTTCCCCCAATATTGATTACCAGTGTTAGTTCTCGAAATTCCCACAATATGG
>NC_032025.1:8280336-8285857 GCF_001865875.1 Lupinus angustifolius | reverse complement strand
TATGGACTTTCTATCTAGCTAGTCCTTTCGTCAAAGGATCTGCTAAGTTATTCTCAGTGCGTACATGATCCATTATAACAACTCATGTAGAGAGTAATTCTCTAATAGTGTTGTGCTTACGACGTATTTGTCGCTTCTTATCGTTATGAAAGCGAGCCTGATGCGCTTCCAACCAATCTTTCCAGGACTCCGAGCCTGATGTGAATGTCCGAGTTTCGGCAGTACCCGACCTTCGTTCTCGTATTAAAATTTGCTTTTCAAGACCCCGAGCCTGAGGTGCTTCCAACCAATCTTTCCAGGACCCTGAGCCTGATGTGAATTTTCGAGTTTTGGCAGTATCCAACCCGCGTTCGTGCACCTGTCTTTTTATTTCACCGAGTTTCGGCAGTACCCAACCTATGTTCTCACACCTACCTATTTTTATTTTTCGAGTTCAGACAGTATCCAACCTACGTTCGCGCACCTACCTTTTATTTCAATTTTGTATGTAAAGTAGCATTTGGATCATTGTCTCGGCCTTGACAAAATTAATGTTCAGTTCTTTACTAATTACTTACCACAATAGCACGCAAACTTCAGTTTGCTTGCTATCAAGTGAGCAACAAGTAAAGAGGGACAACTGTGAACACTCAATTTTGTCCGACCACTTTACAAAAATATTAAAAGTTTCAAAGAAACAAATTTGGAGTGAACATATTTGTGATACATTTCGGAACAAATTATATTTCCTTTGGAAGTCTAGTTCATAACCAATGATTTGAAATATCTTAATTGTCTACCATTTCAATTCAATTAATTTATTGATTTCTCATTTACATGGAATTGCTACAGCCATATAACACCTTAAAAAATATATTGATCGAGGAATTTTGCTCCTTTGGTCGTCTATCTCATTTGTCTTCTTTAAAGAAGACATGTCACAACCCCAAGAAATACCCATAACAAATGACCTCACTATGGTTTTGGTTTCTGTATCTCAGTCTAAGACAAAATGAGTAGTGGTTGATCTCACTGACCCTGCCCTAGTATATGGCAATGTAAAACAGAAACACTTCAAGTGAGTCACTTGTAACCATTGCATTTCAGATTCTAGTGAGTTGTTTGCCACCTGCAAAACCGAATCAGTGTTAGTGAATACAATTGAAACCACTATCCAACAAATAAAGGCTGCAAACCAGAGGACACATGCTCTTTCAGTTACACATCATTTCAGTAAATGATAATCATTCCTAAGCATTCAGCCAAGAGGTATAGGTGAAAAGATACAAACCAAAAGACACACTCATCTTTCAATGACGAAGGAAAAACCATCATATAGAAGGCAAGTCAGAGAGGAATAATCAGAAAAACCATTGGCTGCTAACCTTTTTATGCATGCAGTTCCAATTCTAATTAAATAAGTAGCAATTATAAGCATACTAATCAGTGATACAGTCATAAAAATCATTCGTTTTCCAAAACAGTCACAATTTCAATTAATATGAAATGAAAAAGGATGATTCAGTCGTGAGAGATTTTTGCTGCTATTCAAGCATAAAAGCCATTCCCTGTGCAGTTATAAATAGTCATAAAATAGCATCAATAAGCAATGATGGAGCAGTTTCAGGATCATAAATCAGAATTGAAAAGAGGCTCCTATAGAGCCTCAACCAGCTATAAAAACCCATTCCGAGCACAGTGAAAAGGAGAGATTACACATACACAGTGATAGAAAGAGAGGTGAACACACAACCATAAGAAAATCACATAGATCAGAAAAGGAGAGAATAAGCACACACACATCATTCCATTACCAAAGAGAAATCTGCATACACAATACCCACTCTTATCCTACAACCAGAGAACATCACATATACATGTGTCGCAAATCAAATAATATCATACAAGTGCAAAAAAAAACAACCAATAATAGAAGGCCAATCCTCAAGGGGTAAAGACTGGGATCATACTCATAGGTAAGTCAATCATTCATAATCACAAGCAATCAGAGATATATCCATATCACGCATACATAGAGGCAAAGCATCCGTGAACAAAGAATCAACACACAAAAGGACAAAAGAAGGAAACATACATTCAGGTAAGCACTCAAACCATAAAAATGCCTTCTACATGTCCTAAGCATCAAAGCATACACATATATGAAATAAAAATGCTCGATTTCATTTGGTTCATGTTATAGACTTATATGCTTAGTTCATAAATGTTTCTAATTGATCATACAAAATACATATTGGTTTCAACAGAAATATATATACATACTTAATTAAGAATGAAATGGATGATGCAACACAATAACCTTAAGGTAGCATAATTCGTTTTGTATGACTCTTGTTCTCTGAAAGCAGTCTTTCATCATTCAAATTCCATAATATAAGGTCAAATAGAAAAGGGATACAATTCCTTACCGAATTTGTTGCCTTTGCCGATTCCGAATCACAACTACTCTTCTTCTCCCAACATAACACCACCATCGATACCACCTCTTCAACCCAACCCCATAGCCTTAATCATCTCCAAACCGTATTCATCCTCCAAACCTATCTGAAGCCACGGTCCCAAATGATGCCATCAAACCGGAGACAAAGAGGAAGGTAGTCTCAGAGCTTCATTGTTGCTTTCTTGGCATGGCCAACGCAGCTCTAGCCATATATGATGCCCTTCACCGACACCGAGGGAGAAAGATTAAGGAGAAGGAGATGAAGATTAGGGATTGAATTTCCCCACCTAGTCCCTTTCACGTGTGTGCTGAGTAACAAGGGTTACTCCTTTTTTTTATTTCTTTTGAATCTCTATTATATTTAATTAGGATATACCCATGTGTCCATTACTTATATTATAAACCCACTACATTGATTTATTTTACTAAGTACAATTTTAATACCAAAATAATAGTTTGCTGGATTATTTTTTTTACTTAATTACTAAACCTAAATCGAATATTTGTCATTATAAATTATGGTTGTGTATACGAATTTATTAATAAATGTTTTAAGGTTCCCTAATATGTAACGTTTGGATCTTTAAACCCAGAAAATTAAATTTCAATTATTTAAAAAAAAAACTTATTTGAGATTAGATGCGCTATAGACATTAGTTTCTGATGCTTCATCTATCTCAAACAATTCAAATTCAATTATTTCAAAAACTTATTTGATATTAGATGCGGTGCAGACATTAGTTTTACTGCTTCATCTATCTCATAAACAATTCAAATTCAATTATTTCAAAAATTTATTTAAGATTTGGTGCGATACAGACATTAGCTTTTGCTGCTTCACCTATCTTAAAAATGACAAAATTTAAATTATATTTCAACCAAACCAGATCAAACCAAATCAAATCAAACCAAACCAAACAAATTAACCAACCCATTTTCAAACCAAAACTACGTAGTCTTGATTTTCCTATTGCACCTAGGGATACGTAGGAGCAAGATAAACTCTTGCCAGACACAAATATAAAAAATAAAAAATATTTTGCTTTAGAAATTAAATTCTTATTAAATAAATTGTTTAAGGGTATAAAAGTCCATGTTATAGCGAGGGAACCGTTTTAATACAGGCGGACGGGGTGCTAATACCTTCCCTGGTCCGTAATCGACTCCTGAGTTCAGAATCTCTATTTAAAGACCAAAATTATCCAAATCGGACACAAAGATAGTTTTCTATGTTTTAACCGCAAAAAACGTAGTGTCTACTCCAAATCAATTGGGAGAGGTAGAAATCTAGTTCGCATCTTCCTAAGTCATAGAGCCAGTCTTCCAACCGAAAATTGGGTCACGACAAAGTTTCTACAGAAATACTTTCCGGCGGCAATGAAGACAAAGAAAGAAATGGAATTCCTACGTCTATAGCAGGGGAACATGTTAGTTGGGGAGTATGTTGTTGTGTTTGAGGATTTGGCAAGGTATGCCCCACATTATAGTCAAGTGGGTAATGAAAGGTCCAAGTGTGCCAAGTTTGAAGAAGAATTATTATGACAATAGAAGGACCCCCTGAGTTTTGAAGAAGGAGATCATGTATTTATGAGGGTGGTTCCAACAACTGGCATTGGCAGATTGCTGAAATCCCGTAAGCTTACCCCTAGGTTCATAGGACCATACCAAATCATTAAAAATATCGGACCAGTAGCTTATCAAATAACCTTGCCACCTTTTCTGTCAAATCTACATAATGTCTTTCATGTGTCTCAACTCAGAAAATACATTAGTGACTCGTCGTAGGTTATTGAACCCGACTCAGTTCAGTTAAAGGATAATCTCACTTTCGAGACTTCGCCATTGAGAATTGCCTATCGGAGTGTGAAGACTCTGCGATGCAAAGAAATCGCCTTAGTTAAGGTAATTTGCAGCCAGACGAATGGAGAAGATGTTACTTGGGAGGTTGAAAGTAGAATGAAGGAACCATTCCCCCATCTGTTTTCTTAGAAAGTAAGATTAATTTTCGAGGACGGAAATTTTATTAGATGGGGAGGATTGTAACACCGTGTTTTTCAGAGCACTTTTAATTAAGTAATTAGTATTAATGGATTAATTATAGAAATTAATCAGTAACGTTTTAGGCTAAACCTCAGTTGAGTTTTAGTCTTGCATTATGATTTTCTTGCTCTCCCTATTTTTGCAAGATTGTTGGAGAATAAAAGTTTTCGAGACGATTTCGGGTCGTTTTACTGAGTTTTTGCCCAGTTTTAGAGTTCTGTAACTCAGAGTCGAATTCCGATTTCGCCGTTGGCTTCGAAATATTATTTCTAGTTAACTCATGTCTAGATATATTTCACCTTCATATTCAAGATTCGACGTTTCAGGCAAATGTCCTAAATCGGGAGATTGTATATTTCCGGATGAAATTATCCGAAAATGTTCGGACACAATGTTTATTGGGAAATTAAATCATATCAATAAAGTTGGAAGTCATAATTTCATGAGGATGAGCCACTTACTTGTTACACAACTAATGTAAAAGCTTCCAAAAGCCCCTAAATCACTCAACAAATCCTCTCACTCCACCAACATTAGACACATCACCTATGCTAGTCTAAATCTACTTACTTTGCATTAAATTTTCTGATTTGATGAGGGTGAGGCTCTCCTATAAATACCTCACCCTATTCTCTCATTTTTACACTAAATTCCCTATACAAACTAAGGTAGTCTTTTATTTTCTCTTCTTCATCTTCTTCTCATACTTCATAGAAAGTTAAGAGCTTTTATTATGTTTTTCATAAAGTAGAGTTTATATTTGTTCTTTTAAGTATTTTATGAAGGCATAACTAAAGGGGATGATAATAAAATCATATGAACCTTTATGTAGTTTTTGACTTTTGTAAATCTTGAAATTTCTTCCTTGTTCTTAGAGGGAAAAACTATATCTTTGAATAAGGTTAGATGAGTTATTTGTTTGGAAATATTAGAAATTGTTGTTAGTATTTGAATATGTTTAAAGGTGATGATTTTAACATCAAAGGAACCTTTAATGTGTTTAGGAAAAAGTTTGTATTTTATTCTTGAAAGTTTATGATG
>NC_032025.1:8260406-8280236 GCF_001865875.1 Lupinus angustifolius | reverse complement strand
TAAAAAATTAGGAGGTGTTAAGATGTTCATAAAAAATTGTTTTAGTAGTATATACTTGAAATAAGGAGATTTACCTAAAAGTCTTGACATTATAAAATTAAATTGTTATGAAGTCTGAGATGTTAAAATGATTTAATAATGTTGAATCTCAGTTAAGTGAACTTACTTTAAAATGGTAAGATTTACTTAAAAAGTATTGATTTAAAAGTAATGATTTTGTTTAAATGGACTTACTTTAAAAATGATAAGTGTAGCTTAATGATCTTATTTTAAAAGGTTAGTTTTAGTAAAAATGTTTTACTTACAAAAAATAAGATTTATGAACTATCGGAAAAATGTAATGATGTGGGAATGCATGTCTAGAAATATTATGTCTAAGGAACGACTTGGTATTTAAGGGTGTCTTTCCGACCCACCTCTCTTTCTTGGGAACTAGCATGGTGTATATCCATGACTTATGACATAATTCTGGTATAAGTTTTATTGAAAATCTTACTTTAAAAAAGTGTTATTTAATTGTCAGACTTTCAATGAGAAATGATGATTCAAGGATATTCAACCTTCAATCGGATGGACGAAAGAAATTAAATTCATTTTAAATCGAAAGTTTTATATTCGCGTAAAAAGTTATTTCGTAAGTATAATAATTATCGCCAGTTAACTAATTAATGTTATTTTGGCGTAATGAAGAGTTCGAGAGGAGATCGGATCAACTAAGCTCACCTGCAAACATAGAACCTAGCGACCTGACACACTCAAGTGAGGGAGAAAACATCGTGACACAGTGGTGTCTAAATATGCATCAGGACCTCCAAACTCCCTCACAAGTTTGGAGTTGCCTTGGGTATTAAGAAAGCTTGTACTTAATCAATTGCATGTTTGTCTGGATTAAGTACAACAATATTTCTTATACCGATTTACGTTATGTTTATATATGCAAATACCATGTTTACTCTTGAATTATAATGTTTGAATGATTATTATGGGAATGATATGTATGTGATAATTGTTAAATTCATGGTTTAAAAACATGTGATATAAATGAGAAACATTTTCCTTGAAAAAAGTAATTAAAATGATATTCAGGCTCTTCTCTCTTGAGCTAAAATAGGCACCAAGAGAACTGATTGTTTTCTCGCTTAAGCAAGACAGTTCTCGCTTGAACGAGACAGCTCTCGCTTGAACGAGACAGCTCTCGCTTGAGCGAGAGGGCTCCTTACAAACATGACTTCTTTTTAAGTCGTCTGAACGATAACTCTCATATATACGAGAGCCTAATGGCATGTTTGCCATCAAGAAGTTGTAAAGGTAAAAGTAAGGAATTGCTTTGTTAAAGGTGAGGCCCGAGGGTGTGATATTATGCCCATGCAGCAAGATCGTTTTACTGTAAGAGGCTTGGCTAGAGGAGTCGTCCAGGATGATTCAGCGATGGTTCGCAGTGGTGCTGAGAAGTATTATGTTGTGCCCATGCAGCAAGATCGTCTGACCGTAAGATGCTTTTTGTAGTGGTGCCAAAATTATTCTCTTTTTGTTTATTTGTTAAGATCAGGACCCACTAGAAGCATTCCTGATGTGAGATGTCTTAGGATGGGAAGATCGCTAGAAAAGATGGATTAAAAGACATAATTTGCTAATTTTGGTTCCGGTGCATGTCCATGGTAAAAATTGAAGTAGTGGAGAGGAAATGTACGGGAGACGAATGAGCCCCGAGATTTTGAGAGGGATGGCGTTGATGGAAGTGATTCGTTAGCAAAGTCTTGAGGAAGAGTCTAGGTGAGACGAGTCCCATGTATTCCTAGATGAGGTATTCTGTTGGATCGGACAGTGCTCACAACATAAACAAGACGATCTCTGACAACCCCTCTTTGTAATCAGGATCGATGAGAGGGATGCCCAGAAAGTGTTTGATACGACACCGTCCTGAAATGGACAGTTCCGTTGGAATAGACCGATCATATATCCTTGCGAGGAATAATTTTGGTGCGATCAAATCGTCTTGTTATGGGAACTATACTCTCAGTTATTTCCGAATAGTTATTGGGAGGATAAAGGAGTAAGGATGGTGGACTCATGCATCGCATTGCATACATGATATTCTTCTATATTGATTCTAAGTTCTCGAATTTTATACTTCATTCATTGTTATTATATGCTTGTATGATCACATGATATATATGTACTCGTGTGTTGTCTTGGTGTATTATTCCGTGTANTATCTGTACTCGTGTGTTGTCTTGGTGTATTACTCCTGTAATTTCGCGATGTCGATGACAAGTTTTTCATAGATGTTTTACTCCCTCTCTTTTCTTCTAGTGTATTTGTACGCATGCTCCGATGGACCCATCAGCACTGATCTGAGCTTATCGCTTCACTATGTCCCAGGAGGGGACATGGAGTGTTGAGGGTAATCGACAAACTTACACAGGTCCTTACGACCTGGTGCTAGATTGGGTAAGCAATGGCTGAGTTCTGCATCGTCCACCTTACTACGCAGTTCAGGAGGCATCATTCACTTTGCCCAACCGAAGACCTACAACCGCCGGACTTTCTGTACCGACTGAAGCTCGAGGCGTACCAGAAGTTGTTAGGACATGGCCCCAAACAGGATTCTCATCATCAGGATTGGCGCCAAGAGAGATAGACGGGGCCATGCCAAGGGGGTACACCCTGGACCCTTCGATGGATTGGAGAGCGGATGAAGTGGAGGAGGAGGAAGACAACGGCGACTGCGTAGAGCTTATCTGCATAGAAGATTCAGTTGAGGTCATTGGGATCTCTTCTGACTCGGAGGTGGAGGAAGACCCTAGCGAGGCTTCTAGTGCACCTCCGGTTTAGGAGGTTTCTCTTTTGTTTTGTTATGATAGGAACCTGTGTGAGGTACTTTTTGTTATGCTAATGCCACGACATTATTGTCTTTGTATTTTCAGTTTTTTTATCTGTAGCGATGATTAAATTGCGCCTTGTAAACAACTCTGTATTTATTCAAGAATTTTATGAATGAGAAGTATTCAGAAAATAATTGTGTTCATTTAATTATCTTCAATGTATAAAAGAATTTTATTTTGGTAAGGTTTGACAATGTGACATCTTGAAAATGGAATAAGGGAAAAATGAAAATGATTTATAAGTTATAGGTTACATTAAAGAAAAAAAAGGAAAGAATTTTTTTTAAGAGATTAAATATATTAAATATGAAACAATTTTTGGGGCGTTACATATTTCAAATTGTACCATGAAGGGGGTTGTTATTTTTATTTAGTTGGCTTAAATAGGTCAATCATTTTTGAATGCATAAAAAAAATATTTATTTTTAAACAAGAACATTATTTTATTTAAAATAAGCTTAGCAGAAGATCACTATACAATGGAAACAGCTACTATAGATATATGTTAATAATAGTGTTTCCCTTAACGTAATTAATGCATACATCATTTAAACACATAACTAAATATAAATACAATTCCAAATATTAAATTAGAAAATGACACCCAACCCGCGATATAAAACACAAGGAGAAAACTTCCCTTCGCTACCTTCTCTCCTTTTGGTTTAAGGCACATCCCCTTGCTGAACAATCTTATCTTGGAAATATGAATGTCCACAAAATACCTCACAGTGAAAATGAAATGTGATACTAATCGAGGTCTTATGATTTTCTCATAACTTGGTAAATAATAGATCACACCATTAAACATTTGGGAATAAAGCATATTTTTATCTCCGTTTTCATTTCTTGAACAAATATTTTTGACTCGCAATATTAAAACTAATAATAAAAAGAAAGAACATTAGGAGAACAAGTATTATTTTCATTCAGGTAAAGTTTCTAGAGAACTAACAAAAATTAATGCAAGTCATTTGGTTTAAAACCCATTCTGCATTTGAGAAAATAGACTGTGTATATTGCTTTTGGAGAGCTCCAAGAATTCAAATAACTTAACTCCAACACATTTCTTGAACTATTAAAAACGCAAAATAAATTATACATATAAGAAAACTCTTATTATTCTATTCCTATGGTTTGTATACTTTTCAACCATCAAATAGCGCTGATTGAGATTTAGGGTTCTATATCCTAAATCCATGTTCTGGACACTTCCTTGGGTGCACAAGTTTTAGTCTTGCTCCTTCAAGAAGTATTTGAGGCATTGTTTGGTCTTGGAGCCTTTGTTTGATGTTCTATTTGTTTGTTCAATGCATGTAGGTAGACTTAGGTATGAAGAATAATTTTCACAGATATTAAAGTATAATGAAATCACGTTTGTGGGATCATTCATATGTATTCACTAAATGATTTTTATAGATCTTACCAATTCTGTTTCTATGACTAATAGAGGAAAATGTAAACATTTTTCATTACGAGGTTATGTGAGTGATACACAAAAATACAACATGAAAAAATATATGCTATATCTTATAAATCAATTTGATAGAGAACATCGTTTTCACCAATTAGTTACTCGAAATTCAGTTAGTGGATTGTGATAATTTGTTGACAAATAATATGCTTTCAGCAACTGTCGATAATTTTTCACAAGTCCACCCATTGACTTTTGCACATTTATTGGGAAAAGATTGTTGATCCTAAAACTCATTTAGGTTACATGGCCAACATATTTCAAGTCTTTTTGGTGCTTGTCACATACATAACCACATAATGAAAAATGCTCACATTTATATGTATTAGTCTCACCCATAGAATATATTTGTGAGGTTTATAGGCATTGTGTCAATAGGGATAAATGATCTAATGAAATTGATGGTATTATACAATAATCATTCTATAACTAATCCTCTATACTATGAATATACGATTTCTTTAAAGAAAAAGAGTTAGAAGCACTAGTGAATATCTTTTATAGATCTCACCAACTTTGTTTCTATAAATAATACATATAATTGCAGGCATTATTCATTACGAGGTTGTGTTTGTTATAAACCCAAGTAAGACATGAATAAATATAGGCTATTTCCAATAATTATCAATACTTTTTCAGAAGTGCACAAATTGAATTTTGGAAAATCTAATGGCATATGTGACGTATGATCCATAAATTCAATCGGTTGAAATAAACAATGTTTTTGCTAAAAATTTTGTTCATTTCAGATTCATTACCACATAACGAGAGATGTTCACACTTGTATGTATTAGTCTCATCCATAAATTATGTAGGTGAGATTCATAAAGATTAAGTCAATTTAGATGAATGATCATAAGAAGTTCATGATATTATACAAGAATTATCGTAAAATCCTTACTCCATGTATACTGTGAATATGATTTCTACAAAAAAAAAAAGTGTTAGAAGCATAGGTAAAATTTTCTACAAGACTTACGTAAATAATATGCTTTGTCAATGGAATGATTCTCAATAGCCATTAAAGAAACAACAAAAAATTGTAGAGCACTAGATGGAGAGTCCATAGAACAAAGGTTGGACGATGGAAACCATGATCAACGAGCCCTAATGAAAACATAAAATGCAAAGAATCTGTAGAGGATAATGCTAAGATAAGTAGTGGCACTCACCAAAATCAAAATCGTTTACAGGTAGAAGACGACTTTAGCAGTGGCTTTAATATGAAAAGAGATAAGAAGAGAAGGCTATGTTTTATACAACATCATCAGTCACTTGAATGAAGAGAACTTGTGCAATACGCCAATATATAGAGACTGGGGACATACTACGTGATTACAAGTAAGTATTAGAAAATAATAAACGTTAAAGAATTATTTTGTTAAATTTTCAATGTATTAAAAGCTTTTTACTTCTCTTTTATTATTATCTTTGAAAGGTATCAAATAAATCAATTAAATAATACTTATTTATAGTAAGTAAAAATATATTAAACCTTCAAAAGTAAACATTTTCAAAGTTGAATGTATTAAAAGCTAGTTATAACTCTTTAATACTTTCTTTTAAATGATTATCATATAAAAATCCAATAAATAATAAAATGGTTAGTGGTGGTGCAATGATAAGGTTGTTGATTAGTGGTGAAGATGTTATGAGTCTAAATCTGGAAAAAAACATTTTAGCTCGAAGGGCTAAGACTATGAACATCGCCCCCTCCTTGGGTGGGAGTCTCATACAATACATTGTCATTTTCTTTAAAACCCATTATGTAATAACTAAGTATTGTAAATAAAAAATTCTAAACATTTAGAGTAAAAGTTTTAAATTTGTTATGTATAAAAAACTATTCACTACTCTTTAATACCTAATTTTCAAGAATTTTCATTTATAAATCCGTTAAATAATTATAAAAAATATAGTTAATAAATTTAAATGATGAAGTGTATTTATTTGGGAGAAAGAATGCCTACTAAGGAAAAATTAGCTCACGATGCAAAAGGTTGTGATATAAGTAATGTGTTGCTTACAAAACTAGCTAGCTTATTATTTTGATGCTAGTCCAAAGCTACAAGTTTGTAACCATAAAATTATGGTTGGTAATATATAATATGTAAAAGCTATATATTCTATTTTTTTATCCAGTTAATAATTTAAAGAGATAAGTTTACCATATCAAACACACAATATTTGATAACAACAAACATACATTATTTGTGAGAAAGGTAGTAAATATTGCCAAAGACTATCATATATTTAAAAAGAGAAATAAATGTTTTTAGTTAATTGTTTATTGAAAGTTCATAAAAATAATATTTATTGATTAAATAATTTTGGTTATTTCTTTGAATAAATAATAAACCTTTTACTTTTATGCAATTTAATAAATGTAACAAAAAAGTAAATAATATTTAAATAAATAATAATTAATTAAATCTTAAAATACATTAATAATAATTAGTTACTTCATAACATTTTTTATATAAATGATTTTGAAAAGTTTAAAAGGGATGTTGTTACAATTTCGGTTGAGAAGTAGTCAAGGTCAATAGTATGTCGTGTGACATCTACCAGGACAGAAAATATTTTTTGTAGGTATAATGCATCTCTACTTACGAAATGTAGTATGACACTAATACATATAATTACAAACCAAGACAATTGTAGTTATATTACACCTATACCTATGTCTTACTATATGTCTATAAGTATATTATATTTATACGAATGGCTATAAAAGCCCGTAGTTGAATGGAAATTTCTTGCAATAAAGGTATTTTGTAAAATGTTTTAAATATATTATTTTGAAGAGTTTAAGAGGGATTTCATGGATGATACGTATTTCCTTCCAACTCTAATTGAGAAGTAGTGAAAGTCAAAAGTATTATACGTGCCATCTACTAGGACAGTGGGACAGTCCACGACCAATGTTACATGTTTTTTTTTTAATCTCTATATAAAATATTTTTCAAATAAATTATCTAAAAAGTACTCTTTTGAATTCAAAGTTACCCATATTAATCATGTAGCTGAAATTAATATTTTATATTTAATCTTATTTAATTCCAAAGTACTTTTTCAATTACGTTTAAATTTATTATGTAAATTATAATTATTTTTAATTAATCCTCTTTATTTAAAATTTGGGTTTTTAAATGTAAGGTCACGACTTTTGTTATATATTTCTTTTTTCTAGTTGGTTTACAAGAAGTTATGGTCATTAGTATGTCATATTGTTTCTTCAAAATTGAGAAGGAGATTCACAATGGTATCATACTACACACATAAAAAAGTCATAAAACAAGCATTTTATATAAATACAAAATCATACAAACTAATTACCAATAATTCCATTTATCATTTTTTGGATGTAAGATCATGAGGCTACTGTAATTCCTAGATCTACTAAATACGTGCCTCAAATTGGCCTTTGTAGTTATGGTTTGACCTTAGTGTGCCTTTTAAGATACTGGAGAATGCCTTTTATTGTTGTAAAAAATGGCATTGCTAGCAATAAACATGTATGTATATTTTTATTCTGATCCTCTTAATCATGTTTATCACTCAAGGGAAATAGAAACTTCAATTATTCAAATTGATGAACATATTTATGTACAAAAAGAGGTTTGAAACATACATATGTGGAACTAAACCTCCCCTATTGTTTCTAATATTTTCAAACTCAAGTAGATTCGTTACATTCAATAAGTGTTAAGGGAAACGTAGATGCATTTTTATCCATGAAACCTTAGATTTTGGAGTTCATTTGGAAATGAGATCCATTAAAGTGCACTAGATTTGGAAAATTAAGACAACCCGTATAGCTCCAAAGAAATTACTTTCATGGAGTTACTATAATTCATAGATCTACTATACTCCACGAGAAATTAGGAAATACTCAATATAAACACAAGCGTGTTGGAGGTTGTCCTGCACATTCTGGAAATAAGAGTTATGTTTGATTGCACAATAGTTTTATTCCTCTTCTAATACTTCTCATGCCTTCAACATTTTTGGCTAGTGTTATGTCCTTTTATGTTTTTGGTCCTTTGAAATATATGGCTATTGATTATGTAAATAAATAGGAAGTCTTAGCGAGTTTATGAGTTAAATCAATCACTGAAATATAAAAAAGAATTATGTTTTCCCTATATATTTTAAAAAATTGACGGTTATTAATTGCTTATCTAGTAGATTTCATTTAAATAATGAACAATGTGAAGATGAAAGCCTATTGACCAAGCTTAATAGTATTTAATTTTCATCTTCCCTTTTTGAGAAACTCTATAGACGCAATCCCACATTTTCTAAAATATTAAAGAACTACATATTTTACATTACTCAAGAGGATAATAAGGAATCTTAGAAGACTTATAATATTAGAAAATGCGAAAAGTAATATTTTTGTTTCGGAAATGTTATATCTTAACAAATCTTACCTGAGAAACTGAAAATAAATTGAATGCTTTTCGAGTAAGGGAGTAAACCTACTCCAAAATAAATATCACACTAGAAAATAGAAAAAACGTTGATGATGTGGTTTAAAGGATCATACTGATTTACTTAACAATTAGGGAACTAATGGTTTTAGAGCTATAATGTGGTTATTTGGAGTGTCCTGGTTTTGGGAGATGCTCTAATTTTTAATACTATGAGTTAATACATACATACACTATTCTATTTGATCAAAAAATTCATACTTTCTCATTTTATAATTTTTGAAGTACTAGTTTCTTTTATTGGTGTAGTTGTCCCTTGTATTTCAAATTGTAACATGAAGGGGGTTGTTATTTTGCTTTAGTTGGCTTAAATATCTCAATCATTTTTGAATGTATAAAATAAATATTTAGTTTTAAACAAGAACATTATTTTATTTACAATAAGCTTAGTAGGAGATCACTATACAATGGAAACAACTACTATAGATATATGTTAATAATAGTGATTCCCTTAACGTAATTAATGCATACTTCATTTAAACACATGACTATAAAGTTAAATACAATTGCAAATATTCAATTAGAAAATGACACCGAACACGCGATATAAAACACAAGGAGAAAACTTCCCTTCACTACCTTGCTCCTTTTTGTTTAAGGCACAACTCCTTACTGAACAATCTTATCTTGGGAATATGAATGTCTACAAAGCACCTCACAGTGAAAATGAAATGTGATACTAATCGAGGTCTAGTAATTTTCTCATTACTTGGTAAATAATAGATCACGCCATTAAACATTTGGGAATAAAGTATATTTTTATCTCCGTTTTCATTACTTTTACTAATATATTTGACCCACAATATTAAAACTAATAATAAAAAGAAAGAGCATTAGGAGAACAAGTAGTATTTTCATTCATTTGCAGTTTCTAGAGAACTAACAAAAATTAATGCAAGTCGTTCGGTTTAAAACCCATTCTGCATTTGAGAAAATAGACTGTGTATATTGCTTTTAGAGAGCTCTAAGAATTCAAATAAATTAACTCCAACACATTTCTTAAACTATTAAAAACGCAAAAAAAGAAATTATACATATAACAAAACTCTTATTATTCTATTCCTATGGTTTGTATACTTTTCAACCATCAAAAGGCGCTGATTGAGCTTTAGGGTTCTGAATCTTAAATTCATGTTGTGGACACTTTCTTGGGTGCACAGGTTTTAATACTCATACTATATAAATGCAAAAGTCATAAAAAGGTTTTAATACCCCTAAGTATTATACAACAACCATTGTAAAAATAATCCATCTATATTATGAGCATACGATTTCATTAAAGAAAAAGAGTTAGAAGCACAAGTGAATATCTTTTATAGATCTCATCAACTTTGTTTCTATGACTAATAAATATAATTGCAGACATTATTCATTACGAGGTTGTGTGTGTTATAAAACCAAGTAAGACATGCAAAAATAAAGGCAATTTCTGATAGACGAGTTTGATAGAGAACATCATTTTCACCAATAGATGACTCAAAATTCAGTTAGTGGAAATGTGAAAAATTATGGACAAATAATTTGTTTTCAATTATTGTCGATACTTTTTCAGAAGGGCACAAATTGAATTTTGGCAAATCTAATGGAAAATGTGTTGCTTACAAAACTAGCTAGCTTAATATATTGATGCTAGTCGAAAGCTATAAGTTTGTAACTATAAAACTTTGGTTGGTAATATATAATATGTGAAAGCTATATATACTATTTTTTTATCGAGTTAATAATTTAGAAAGAACTACATACAGCTTAAGTTTACCATATCAAACACGATAACAACAAGCATACATTATTTGTGAGAAAGGTAGTAAATATTGCCAAAGACTATCATATATTTAAAAAGAGAAATAATTCTTTTAGTTATTTTTTTATTGAAACTTCATAATAATAATATTTATTAATTAAATAATTTTGGTTATTTCATAGAATAAATTATAAATGTTTTACTTTTATGTGATTTAATAAATCTAACAAAAAAGTAAATGATAAATAATTAAATCTTAAAATACATTAAAAAAGCAATAATAATAATAATAAGTTACTTTATAAAATGTTTTAAATAAATGATTTTGAAATGTTTAAAAGGGATGTCATTACAATTTGGGTTGAGAAGTAGTCAAGGTCAATAGTATGACGTGTGGCATCTACCGGGACAGAAAATATTTTTTGTAGGTATAAGGCATCTCTACCTACAAAATGCAGTATGACACTAAAACATATTGTTACCAACCAAGACAAATGTAGTTATATTACACCTATACCTACGTCTTACTATATGTCTATAAGTATATTATATTTATACAAACGGCTATAAAAGCTCGCAGTTATATGGAAATTTGTTGCAATGAAGGTATTTTATAAAATCTTTTAAATATATTATTTTGAAGAGTTTAAGAGAGATTTCATGGATGATGCATATCTTTCCTTCCAACTCGGGTTGAGAAGTAGTGAAAGTTAATAGTATTACCCGTGCCATCTACTAGGACAAAGGGATAGTTCCCGACCAATGTTACATGTTTTATTTTAATCTTTTTATTCAATATTTTTAAATTAATTATCTTAAAAGTACTCTTTTGAATTCAAAGTTACCCATTTTAATCATGTAGTTGAAATTAATTTTTTAAATTTACTCTTATTTAATTCAAAAATAATTTGTTAATTATGTTTAAATCTATTATGTTAATAATAATTAATTTTAATTAAATTTTGGGTTTTAAATTTAAGCACGACTTTTGTTATATATTCCATTTTTATCCATAAAACCTTAGATTTTGGAGTTCATGTGGAAATGAGATCCATTAAAGTGCACTAAATTCGGAAAATTAAAAGAACCCTTATAGATCCAAAGAAATTACTTTCATGGAGCTACTCTAATTCATAGATCTACTATACTCCACGACAAATCAGGAAATACCCAATATAAACGCAAGCATGCTGGAGGTTGTCCTGAACATTTTGGAAGTAAGAGTTATGGTTGATCACACGATAGTGTTGTTCCTCTTTTAATAATTCTTATGCCTTCATCAATTTTTGACTAGTGTTATGTTTTTTCTCCTTTGAAATATATGGCCATCAATGAGGTAAATAAATAGGAAGTCTTAGCGACTTTAAGAGTTAAATCAATCATTGAAATATATAAAAGAATTATGTTTTCCCTAAATATTTTGAAATTTCGATGGTTATTAATTGCTTATCTTGTAGATTTTCTTTCCATAATGAACAACGTGAAGATGAACGCCTATTGACCAAGCTTAATAGTATTTAATTTTCGTCTTCCCTTTTTGAGAAAATCTATTGAGGCAACCCCACATTTTCTAAAATATTAAAGAAATACATATTTTACATTAGTCAAGAGGATAATAAGGAATCTTATAAGACTTATAATATTAGAAAATGCGAAAAGTAATATTTTTGTTTCGAAAAAGTTAGATCTTAACAAATCTTATCTGAGAAACAGAAAATAAATTGAATGCTTTTAAAGTAAGCGAATAAACCTAATCCAAAATAAATATCACACTAGAAAATAGAACAACCATTGATGACCTTATGAAGATTCTTGACATCTACTTTCCTTCAAAATAAAATGTATTAGCTTTTTAAAATGTAGGATAAATTAAAGTTTGATATAAATTTCTTCAAAAGTGGATTCTTTTGACCATAATTATTTAAAGGATCGCACTGATTTATTTCACAATTAGGAAACTAATGGTTTTAGAGCTATAATGTGGTTATTTGGAGTGTCTTGGTTTTGGGACATGTTCTAATTTTTAATAATATGAGGTAATACATACATACAATATTATATTGGCGTAGTTGTCCGTTGTATTTCAAATTTTACCATGAACGGGTTGTTATTCTTATGTAGTTAGCTTAAATATCTCAACAATTTTCGAATGCATAAAATAAATATTTATTTTTAAACAAGAACATTATTTTATTTACAATAAGCTTAGCAGAAAATGACTATACAATGGAAACAACTAAGATAGATGTATGATAATAATATTGATTCCCTTAACGTAATTAATGCATACATCATTTAAACACATAACTATAAAATTAAATACATTTTCAAATATTCAATTAGAAAATGACGCCTAACACGCGATATGAAACACAAGGAGAAAACCTCCCTTCGCTACCTTCTCTCATTTTGGTTTAAGGCACATCTACTTGCTGAACCACCTTATCTCGAAAATATGAATGTCTACAAAGTACCTTACAGTAAAAAGGAAATGTGATACTAATCGAGGCTTTTGGAAGTTTTTGCATTACTTGTGTAACAAGTTAGTGGCTCATGAAATGATGGCTTCCAACTTTATTGATATGATGTAATTTCCCTATAAAATTCGTGTCCAAACATTTTCGGATAATTTCGTCCGGATATATACAATCTCCCGATTTAGGATAATTGCCTGGAACGTCGAAACTTGAATTTCAAGGTGAAAATATCTAGAGATTCGTCACAGAAACATTTTGTGTCTATTTTGACTAGAAATAATATTTCGAAGCCAATGGAGAAATCAGAATTCGATTCAGAGTTACGGAACTAAAACACTGGGCAAAACCTCGATAAAACCTCGTCTTGTAAACTTTTATTCTCCACAAATCTTGAAAAAATAGGTAAAGCAAAAAAATCATAATACAAGACTAAAAATGAACTGAGGTTTAGTCTAAAAAATTACTCATTAATTTATATAATTAATCCATTAATACTAATTACTTAATTAAAAGTGTTCTGAAAAACACAGTGTCACAATCCTCCCCAACTTATAAAATTTTCGTCCTCGAAACTTAATCATACCTTCTAAAAAAACAGATGGGGGAATGATTCCTTCATGCCACTTTCAACCTCCCAAGTAGCATTTCTCCATTCGTCTGGCTCTAAATTACCTTAACTAAGGCGATTTCTTTGCCTCGCAGAGTCTTCACACTTCGATCGATAATTCTCAATGGCAAAGTCTCGAAAGTGAGATTATCTGTTAACTGAATTGAGTCGGGTTCAATAACATGACGAGTCACTAATGTATTTTATGAGTTGAGACACATTGGAGACATTATGAAGGTTTGGCAGCAAAGGTGGCAAGGATATTTGATAAGCTATTGGTCCGATTTTTTTAATGGTTTGGTATGGTCCTATGAACCTAGGGGTAAGCTTACGGGATTTCAGCACTCTGCCAATGTCAGTTGTTGGAACCACCCTCATAAATACATGATCTCCTTCTTCAAAACTTAGGGGGGGTCTTTCTTCTGTCATAATAACTCTTTTGTCTACTCTGTGTCGTCTTCATGTTTTCCCTTATCATCCTTATTTTCTCCGTCATCTGTTGAACTACTCGGGTCCAAATACTAGATTCTCTCCTGCCTCAAACCAACATAGGGGTGTTCTACACTTTCTGCCATAGAGAGCATCATATGGCGCCATGCCGATACTAGAGTGAAAACTATTGTTGCAGGTAAACTCAATTAAATGTATATAGTCAGCCCAACTTCCGGAAATCTCCAATACACAAGCTCTAAGAAGATCCTCCAATGATCGGATAGTCCTTTCCGATTGACCATCAATCTGCGGATGGTAGGTTGAACTCATATTCAACTTGGTTTCCAAAGATGTTTGTAAACCATTCCAAAACTTTGAGGTGAAGCGCGGGTCTCTATCTGAGATGATATTTGTAGGAATACCATGCAATCAGACTATTTCTTTAATGTACAACTCTGCCAGTCTCTCCAAAGAGTACTTTATGTTGATTGGTAGAAAGTGAGCCGTGTTCACCAAACGACCCACAATTACCTAAACACCATAATTACCCAAACAACGTCAAAACCCTTCTGAGTTCGTGGAAAACTGCTCAGGGAGGCCATTGAAATGCTATCTCATTTCCATACAGGGATATCCAAGGGTTTAAGTTCTCCACCGGGTCGCTTGTGCTCAATTTTTGCTTTCTGGCACACTAAGAAACGGGAGACATACTCCGCTACATCTTTCTTCATATCTACCACGAAAACATCTTCTTCAGGTCTTGATACATCTTGGTAGCTCCCGGATGAATACTTAGCTTGCTTTTATGAGCTTCATCCAAGATTTCCATTCTTAAATCAGGATCTCTTGGCACGTAGACTCGATTCTTGCATTTGAGTACTCCATCAGTTTCTACCTGAAATTCCGGAGCTTTCCCTTCAGCCAACAAGACTCTCTTTTCTTGTAGTCCTGGATCCGAACCTTGTAAACCCTTTAGTTGCTCCAAAAACTCATTTGTTACGGTAAGCATACCTAAAATTAAACTTTTAGGTCCTACTTGAACCGCTAAATTGAAATCCTTGAACTCCTCCATCAGCTTCATTTCTCTGACCATCATGGTTGAAATGTGAAAAGACTTCCTACTCAATGCATCAGCCACCACGTTAGCTTTTCCGGGGTGGTACTGAAGATCAAAATTGTAGTCCTTCAGGAATTCCATCCATCGTCTTCGTCTCATGTTCAGTTCCTTCTGGTCGAACAGGTACTTCAGACTATTGCGGTCACTGAAAACTTCGAATCTCACACCATACAGATGGTGTCTCCACACCTTGAGGGCAAACACGATTGCAGCTAGTTCTAGATCGTGCATTGGGTAGTTCTCCTCATGTGTCTTTAACTATCTTGACGCATAAGCCACTACTTTCCTTTGTTGCATCAACACACAACCTAATCCTTGCTTCGATGCATCACAATATACGTTGTAGTTTTCGTTAGCATCTGGCAAGACTAATACAGGCACTATGGTCAACCTCTCCTTCAACTCTTGAAAACTTGATTCGCACTTCATCGTCCAGAAAAAGGGTTTGTCCTTCCTTGTTAGTGTAGTTAGCGACAAGGCTAACTTTGAAAATCCTTCAATGAATTTCCTATAGTACCTCGCTAATCTGAGAAAGCTTCTGATCTCCATCACCGACTTTGGAGAATTCCATTCCATTACCGTCACCACTTTTGCAGGATCCACGACAATTCCTCCTTTCAAGATTACATGACCGAGAAAATTTAACAACTCTAGCCAAAACTCACACTTTGAAAGTTTGGCATAGAGTTGATTGTCCTTCAAAATCTGCAATACCATTCACAGATGTTCGGCATGTTCGTCTTGATTCTTTGAATAAATTAGGATATCATCGATAAACACGACTACAAACGTGTCGAGGTATAGATTAAAAATCTTGTTCATGTAATCCATGAATACTGCAGGGGAGTTCGTCACACCAAATGGCATTACGAGGTATTCGTAATGGCCATAACGTGTCCTAAAAGTTGTTTTCGGAATGTCTTCCAATTTTACGCGTATTTGATGATACCTCGATTGAAGATCGATCTTTGAAAATATTGTAGCTCCTCTCAGCTGCTCCATCAAGTCATCAATCCTTGGCAACAAGTACTTGTTCTTAATGGTCGCCTTGTTCAGTTGTCGGTAGTCGGTACACAACCTCATACTACTGTCCTTCTTCTTTACAGACAAAACTAGAGCACCCTACGGAGAAACACTCGGTCTGACGAACTGTTTCTGCAGCAAATCCTCTAATTGTTTCTTCAACTCTATCAACTCTAATGGTGCCATCCTATGGGGAGCTATAGAGATTGGTCCGGTTCCAGGAACCAAATTAATAGCAAACTCTATTTCCCTTACTGGGGGTAAACCAGGAATATCATCTGGAAAGACTTCAGAGAAGTCCCGAACGACTGGTATACTTTGAATTTCTCCTACTTCTTTCTTCTCCAGTGATGCTAGCATCATGAACACTTGGGCTCCCTCCTTCAAGAACTTCTCCACTTGATTGGCAGTTGTGCTTTTGGTTTCATAATAAGGTTATATTGGGTCTTTAGGGTTGCTAAAGACTACCGTTTTGATAAAACAATTCAAGAGAACATGGTTATTGGATAGCAAGTCCATTCCTAAAATTATATCTAATTAGGATAAGGGTAGACATATCAGGTCTACTAGGAAAGTTCTGTTATCTAATACTATGGGGCATTGTGAACATACAGTTGAGACTATGACAGGTTCGTTTGTGGGTGTTAACAAAACTAGATCATATGGTAAAGGAACTATAGGCAATTCTAATAGGTTAACAACATCATGGGATATAAATGAATAGGTCGTACCCAAATCAAACAGTACAGATAAGGAAATCTCATTAACAAGACATGTACCTTGAATGAGATCTCCCTTCCTTTGGCATGAGGTTTAGCCGCCAGAACAACATTCACTCCTTCCTTATTCCGCTTAGGGCACACCGGCCAAATGTGTCCCGGTTGGTTGTAGTGATAGCAAATAGGGCAGTTGGCACCGAAATGCTTTCCCTTAGACTTCGAGCACGAAGGTGGTGAGTTGTTGCTAGAGTTCCCAGCTTGAAAACCTTGGTTGTTGTTGTTGTTGTTGTGGTTGTTGTTGTTTGATCGGAATAATTTCTGTTGATTTCCAGATGGAAATCCATAGGGTTTCTTGTTGTGGTGGAAAGGCATTCCCCTTCCACGATTCTGACCCAAATTCCTCTGGGGTCCGTAGGAATTTCCCTGAGGAATAGCATTCTTGAGTGTGGCATTCCTTGCCTTCACACTCTCCTCATAGATTCTGCATTTGTTGACCAGAGTTGGAAAATCTGGTATTTGTTGGTGAGCAAACATCACCTTCAAGTTGTGCCTCAATCCTTCTTTAAAACTTGGCACACTTGGACCTTTCATTACCCACTTGATTTAATGTAGGGCATACCTTACCAAATCCTGAAATACAGCAGCATACTCCCCAACTAACATGTTCCCCTACTGTAGACGCAGAAATTCCATTTCTTTCTTAGTCTTCATGTCCGCCGGAAAGTATTTATGTAGAAACTTATCCTTGAAAGTTGTCTAGTTGACAACTTGTTATTCGTGCTTCATCTGGCGTTGACTGAACTCCCACTAGTTCTCCGCCTCTTTAGCCAGCATGTAGGTCGCATAGGTGACCTTCTGCTCCTCGGTGCACATCAGTACCCAGAAAATCCTCTCCAACTGTTGGCTCCAGTTGGTAGCAGCATATGGTGCAAATCCCGCTTCAAACTTAGGTTGGTTGCGACAAAACTCGTCCAAACCCATGTACAGTGTAGGTCCTTGGGGGTTATTGTGGCTGTTGTTGTTGTTGATTGAGTTGATGCAAGTTAGCATTCACACTCTGAATCGCCACCATCATTGCAGCCATGAAGTCCAAGTTTGCACTTCCACGTCCAGCCATTAGAAATCTGAGTGCATCAGATTTGAATGAGTTAATCCTCTAATCGTAAGTTCATAACATTTACATCTTCAAACGAGGATCATAAAAAATCAAACAATCACACAAAGTCACACAAGAAAGATTTTCGGGGCGTTACATAAAGTGGTATCAGACCAGATAGGATTGAACCGCTCTGATACCACTTTATGTAACGCCCCGAAAATCATTTCATATTTAATATATTTAATCTCTTAGAAAAATGGGTAAATTTTTCTTTCCTTTTTATCTTTTATTTAACCTATAACTTACAAATCATTTTCACTTTTACCTTACTCCATTTTCAAGACGTCACATTTTCAAACCTTGCGAAAATAAAATTCGTAATACATTGAAGATAATTAAATGAACACAATTGTTTTCTGAATACTTCTCATTCATAAAATTCTAGAATAAATATAGAATTGTTTACATGGTGAAATCTAATCATCGCCACAAATAAAAAAACTGAAAATACAAAGAAAATAATGACGGGGCATTGGCATTACAAAAAGTACCCCACACAGGTTCTTATCACAACAAAACAAAAGAGAAACATCCTAAACCGGAGGTGCACTGGAAGCCTCGCTAGGGTCTTCCTCCACATCCGATTCAAAAGAGATCTCAAGAACCTCAATAGAATCTTCTATGCAGATAAGTGATAAGTGCTAAACATACCTAAGCGTGGACCAAGCCCCGATTCAAAAGACTCATGATCAAAAAGCAAAAAAGTCATGAAAATTAAGGTGCTCAACTAGGAAGCTAAGCATGGACCAAGCCCCGCTGAGCTGACCTGGACACCAGCCTGATCTGGACACAAGCCTGACCTGGACACCAGCTTGACCTGGATCAAGCTGCTCAAGCCAGCAGCTGAGCGGACCTGCTTGGCCGCTTAGCCTAGGACCAGCCTAGTCCCGGCATGGTCAGGCCTCCAATTGACACGGTCACACACAAGCTTGGCACATGCCCTAGCTGCTGAACAAGCAGTTTAGCGGTTCAACCAAGCAGCTTAGCGGAGAACCAAACTCCTAACCAGATCAGCAAGCACCATGCCACGTTCCAGTCAGCACGGTCAAAGTTGCAGAACAAGCAGCATAACGGTGAAGCAGGTGCGATGAGCAGTGTGCAACCAGACTTGACTTAACCATCAAGAAAAACATGAAGTCACCCATGACCTCACCTCAAGTATCCCACCATAGGCTTTTCAGAAGTAGCTCACAATAGTTGGTTTCATAGCCCACAACTAGCTTTGATGAGTCAAGCACAAGGAGGTGACTAAGCTACTTGATATAGGGACCAAACCCATGCTGAAGGGTTCAGTCACCAACTTAGCGGTCCAGAAAGAAATTCTATAAATAGGGACAAATTCATTCGAGCAAAAAAGAAAAAAAAAACACTTGAAATTAACAAGTCTCTCACTAGAAATCCTTTCTGAAGTTCTCTCTTCATTTCTTAGTATTTTAGAGCTTTATTTTTAAGTAAGTTTGTAATTTTAGTTTAAAATTCAAGAGGAGAAAAGGAGAAGGCAAATGAGATTCAAAAATCAATTTTGTACTCTCATTTGGAACTCAAAAGCATCCAATCCTTGGATGGATAGCTCATGCTCCTAACATTTTCTTTTGAATAAAGTTATGTAATTTCTACTTCTTCTTATATTCCAAAAGTTTGAATTTTAATCATTCAAGTTGGTGCTTTGGTTAATTTTATTTGTTTGAGAAGTACTTAAT
>NC_032025.1:8250210-8260306 GCF_001865875.1 Lupinus angustifolius | reverse complement strand
GAAGTTTTGTTTGTTAATAAAAGGAACCCGAAAGGGAGTAAATAAATAAAGGTCACTAAATTTATTATTCTTCTGTTCTTTATTTATTTATTTGTATCTAACAACTAACTATTCATCACTTTTATATATTAGAATACCATTAAACCGTTGTTGGAATTTATTCCACAAAACCGAGATGATATTCAATGGTACTTAATAATTATGTAATAGGTAATTGCTTCGATACCATTATACCGGCGTTAGAATTTATACTAACAAAGCGGAGATGGGGCAAAGAAGGAATTTACCTTCCGCAATTTATTTCTTCTTTAATACCAACCTTCCTTAAGGAAGAAGTTTGGTGTGTTAATAAAATGAACCCGNAAGGGAGTAAATAAATAAAAGGTAACTTAAATTTATTATTCTTTTGTTCTTTAATTATTTATTTGTTTCTAACAACTAACTATTCATGACTTTTGTACATTAGAATACCATTAAACCGGTTTTGGAATTTATTCCACAAAACCGAGATGGTATTTAAAGGTACTTAATAATTATGTAATAAGGGATTGCTTCGATACCATTGTACTGGCATTAGAATTTATTCTAACAAAGTTGAGATGGGGCAAAGAAGGAATAACTCATTCACATGATTATTAAGAAGTAAGTTGTAACTGGAATATTCTTGAAACCATTATACCGGTGTTAGAATTTATTTCAACTAAGCCGAGATGGCGAACAAAGAATAAAACCGAGTTCTCTTACTTAATCAAATAAAAAGAACTCACCGAGAAAATGAGAGGGGAAAACAAAACCTCTCTGAAAAATACCTTTCAACAAATTGGCGCCGCTGCCGGGGAATTGCTTTAATAATAGAACATTTCATATTTATATGTCATTAATCAAATAAATGTGCATAAACTTATTAAATATGTATATTATTGATCCACTAATTCTTCTTGGAAAATAGACAGAAGAACCTTTTCCTGTGCATGAGCAAAAATAAACAACTTGAATTTTCTCTTGATCCTGAAATAGAGAAAACTCTCAAGAAACAAAAAAGAGCACAAAAGAAGGCACTAAAGCAAAAGCTATTTTTTAAGAAAACAGAACAGAAATGGCAGACAATCATGAGTCCAGGGTAGAAAATCAGAACAACATATGATGATTTGTCAGTTTCAATCCCAAAAACATGATAAGAATTAGGAGACCTTCCGGCTCTCAAAGGTTGGCTGAAATGAAAACACGGTTAGTACAGCTCATGTATGCCAACCCTTTTGTTGGATTAGACCACGAAGATCCATACGACCATCTCACTAAATTTTATGAGTTGGTTGGTACTGCTGTGATCTTCGAGTCCGAAGAGGAGACCGTCTTTCTAAGATTTTTCCGTTCACATTAATTGCAAAAGCCAAAGAATGGTTCCTCGATCTCCCACAACGTATCCAAAATAACTGGAATCTGGTGGAAGAAAAAATTATGTCGAGATATTTTCCGCAAGGAAAATTTATGGATTTGAAGACTGCGATCTCCACCTTTATCCAGCCTTCTAGGGAAAGCCTATGTGAGGAATGGGATAGATTTAAATCTATGCTCAGAAAGTGCCCAAATCCTGGATTTGACGTACAAACTCAAATTCATATCTTTGTCAACGGACTTCAGTAGCAGCATAAATGGATCTTAAATGCAACTACAGGCGGACAATTAATGGCCAAACCTCCGCAGGAAGCAATTGACATTATCGAATCCATGGCCTTGAATGATTCGAAAAGTCAACACAAGCGAAGGCCACCACCTAGGCAAGGCGGAATGCATGAACTAAATTCAGCTGATACTGTCTTGGCCCAACATAAACTGCTTCAACGATAGTTAGAGGAGGTAATCCAGAAACTCAATGATCTACCAAAACAGTTATGAGAAACCTCAAAGAAGCAGATTTATGAGTGTGACAATTGCAATGAGGATCATGATGTCAATGTCTGCCAAAATGAGGAAGTGCATTTTGTTGGGAACCCTCCAAGGCAAAATTTTCAAGGTAATTACCCTCAAGGGGGTAATAATCAATTTCAAAAGAATCAACCTTGGAGGCAAGACCTTCCTCAGAGACAAAACCTCTACCCCCGAAATAATCAGTATCAGCATCCAACTCAGGACAAAAGCATGAAACTGGAAGATACTCTGAACTGGTTTATGCAGATGACCATGGCAAATCAGAAAAATACTAATGCTTCTCTAAGAAATATGGAAATACAAATTGGGTAGCTGGCCAACCAAATAGTTGAAAATGAAAAATCAACATTTTCAGCTAACACGGAAATAAACCCTAGAGATCATAGCTATGCAATCCTGGTAGAAGAAAATTGTTGACAACTGATATATGCAATCCTGGGAGGTAACCCAATGCATTTTGATATATAATACACTATTTCCCTTTCTACAATTTTATCTTTATTTTATTTGTTGGAATTCATTTTTTTCTTTTTTCGAAAATAAGTTTTTTTAAAAGGGATCAAAGACTTGGAAAATAATTTTTACAAGAGAAAAGTTTTTTTTTTTTCAAAAATGGGTTAATGGGCCAAACATATAAAGCTGAAAAATAAAAAAAGGGCCCAAAACATAGTCAAAAGTCTTCGTCAAGGTTCATTACTCGGTCAAGCCTGGACCACTGACCCATCGCTTAGCGTGGGGGACGATGCGCTCAGCGCTAGTCTGGCCAGGCCAGGTGCCTTAGAACCAAAAATTCCTCAAAAGAGGAGTTTTTCTTAAATTTTTGACCGAAATTTCTTGACAAAAGACCTTCACCAAGGACTTCCAACTCCTATATAAACACCCATTCTTGAAACACAAATTATCAAGCAAAATTTGCAAAACTCATCCTTACACAAAAACTTTTTCTCTCAAAATTTCAAGTTTTCTCTTTACCTTCATCATGTAAGTTTTCCTTCTTAATTATTTTCTTTTGTAAATTTCTTTTATGGTTATTCAATCTTCTTCAAATAAAATGTGTAAGAGGTTTAATTCATGAAAAATCTATACACTCATGCACATTTTTGTGTTTTAACTCTTTTAGAGTTTTTCTTGTGTTTTGTGGACTCTTCTTAGGAATTTCCGAAGTTCATCAAGGAGAGGAAAGGAAGTCTCAAGGGAGAACAACAACTCCAAATTTGTCTCCAATGATGCTAAGGAAAAATTCAAGGAAATCACACTCAAGAATGTTATAACTTTAGAAAAAATTGTCAACTTGAGTGAGGATGACTTTGGAGGTTTTCTTTTCATCATAGAAAAATATGGATGGCAAAAAATTGCTCAACCAAAGAAAATGTTTTCTTTGGATGTGGTCAAACAATTTTTTGCCAACTCAATCACATCAAGTGAGGCAAGGAGAAACCGTTATACTTGGGTAAATGGGACTCAAGTTTTCTACAACAAGCAAGTAATTAATGAATACTTGGGTAACCTATGGAATCCACCAAGAGAAGGACATGACTTATGCGACTTTCAAAAAAAGCTCAATGCATCGTACTTGGGTGAGGAAGAAAGTCATGAAGAAGAATATGTTAGGAAAAGTCTATGTTTGGAGGACTTGGAGCTCAACATGTTTGGGCCCATTTTCAAATTTTGTATGACTCAACAAACTCAAATATGGGTAAGCTTCATACTCTCCAACATATGGCCTTCCTTACATGTTTCGAACATCCCTCTTCCTAAAGCAAAGACTCCATTTATGATGAAGACTCCGTAGATATTGCTGCAGTAATATTAGATTCTATTTGGGATTGCATCAAGAAAGGTATCCCTTCAATTATTCTTCCATCGTTTATCACTGATGTGTGCAAATTTCAAAATGTGCTTGGAACCTACAACGAAATGATGGCTCTCAAATCCGAGATCAACCATGCTTATGTCACCAAAAATTGCAAAGAGAAAACCCTTTCCCAAGCTCAAACTGAGCTTAGAAAGTAGTTTGGTGACTTAAACTCAAAACAACCAAGTGAGTATGGGAGGACCATGAGTTCTAAGGTAGATGCCATAATAAACGAACAACAAATGCAAAATTTGCAACAAAAGGCATGCTACCGTGGGCTTATGGGCATCTACAAAAGTTTGCATAGTATTTTTGGGAAGAAACGTAATTTCAAGGGAGGATCCTATGAAGAATTCGTAGCAATGACTAAGTGGCCCGAGGGGAGGTCCCAAGACACAAGTGAAGAATAAGAAAAGGAAGATGATGAAGAACGAGAAAAAGCTTTTCCAGTTGTTTCTTTTCCCTAAAAATTTCAACTTTCATATTATGTTGCATTTCTTTATGTTATTTCCCATTATGTTTTAAATTTATGTTATGAGCAAGTTAACATTAATAGAGTGTCTTTTGTTAGTAATGTTAATTTTATATTTTTATTTTTTAGAAAAACTAACAATTTGATTTTTAAATCACATCAAGTAAATCCCAAAAAATTTTAAGGCTTGAGAACAAGCCTTCATTTAAAAGGGGGGGACAAGAGTTGATGAAATTTTAAAAAAAAATCTTGTCTAAGATTGTGTATATATGTAACAAGTAAATTTGTTTGTTCAAAAACTCAAAAAAATTTCAAAACCGAAAACAAAATGGCTAGAACAAAATTTTTGAAGAATGATCACATTATTAGAAATGTTAAGCATACTTTAAGTTAAGCTTTGATTGAGCAAAATGAGATATATGCTAAACGTTTGTGAAAAAAGTTACATAATGTCATAACTTGAAAAATTTTGCAAATTTAAAATTCAATTTTATGTAACAAGATGTTTGCAAACATTTTTTTTATTAAAAAGTGTGAATCCAAACCAAGTGAGGGAGTGAGCCAAACACATGAGTGAGAATCAACATTTGATTTGTCTAATTAAACATTAAACTTGTTTAAGTCTTTAAATCTCTTAATTTCATAAAAATGATAAGAAATGATCAAGGCATGTTCTTTGATTAGTTGAACCAAAGGCCAAAAAGGCTAAACCAAGTTAGGAACATCCTTTGTAAGCCCATTTGAGCCAAAACAAATGAAATATTTTTTTTTGAACTATCCCATAAAACGAAATTGAAAAAAAATGTTCTAAAGAGCATTAAATTTTAAAAGAGTAGTTTGAAAGAATCAAGTTTGGGGGGAAAATTGGTGTACTTTGCTTCTTAAAAGAAAAAGAAAAACTCAATCTTCAAAAAAAAAAAATTGCAAAAAGAAACAAAAAGAAATTGAGAAAAATAGAAGCCAAGGTTCAAAGAAGTAAAAGAGATTGGAAAACAATAATGGAAAAAAGTAGAGTAAAGTGTTCCATTGAAATTTTTTAAAAATGCTCTCTTTTTTAAAACTTAGCCTTGAAAATCTAGAAAAACCATTATTCAAACCAAGCCTCATTACAACCTAAATGAAGACCTTAGTGATCTTTGATTAATTATGCAATTTAAGAGAATAGGTGAGATGAAAAACAAGTTCAAATTACTACAAACAAATGCTTGAAAAATTGAGTGAAACACTTACCCTCCAGAAGTTCTAACTTTGAACTTGTGTGTAAAAGAAACACTTTTTGGTTAGAAAAATATTTGCTTAGGTAAATTGTCACACATTTTTGATAAGTTAAGCATTGATTTCTTGTTTGAAGCATTATGTGTCAAAATTCACAAAACATGAAAAATCTCATTGAAATATATTTTGACATGCTTATTCATTTGAAATCATGTTGATCATTATTATTATTTCTAGCCAAATTAATTTTCGGATAATTTTCACCTTTTGTTTGAAGGAAAACACAGTTTTAAGTTGGGGGGAGTTTGATAAGTGCTAAACATACCTAAATTTCATACACGTCTATGGCACTTATCTTAAGCATAATTGAGAAACACCAACTTAAAACAATACTTTTTGTATAAAATATCACAATCTTGTATATTTGTATGTGTATTTCTTTTTTACATGTTTTGTAGGATTTAGAATGAAGAAAAGAAGAGAAAAAAGACTCATGATCAAAAAGCAAATAAGTCAAGAAAATTAAGGTGCTCAACTAGGCAGCCAAGCGTGGACCAAGCCCCGTTGAGCTGACCTGGACACCAGCCTGACCTACACACAAGCCTGACCTGGACACCAGCTTAACCTGGATCAAGCTGCTCAAGCAAGCAGTTGAGCGGACCTGCTTGGTCGCTCAGCCTAGGACCAGCCTAGTCCTGGCATGGTCAGGCCTCCAATTGACACGGTCAGACACAAGCTTACTGAACAAGCAGCTTAGCGGTTCAACCAAGCAGCTTAGCAGAGAACCAAACTCCTGACCAGATCAGCAAGCACCAGGCCACATCCCAGTCAGCATGGTCAAAGCAGCTTAGCAGTGAAACAGGTGCATTGAGCGGTGTGAACCCAGACTTGACTTAACCATCAAGCAAAATATGAAGTCACCCATGACCTCACCTCAAGTAGTCCACCATAGGCTTTTCAGAAGTAGCTCACAATAGCTGGTTTGATAGCCCACAACTAGCTTTGATGAGTCAAACACAAGGAGGTGACTAAGCTACTTAATCAAGGGGCCAAACCCATGTTGAAGGGTTTGGTCAGCTGCTTAGCGGTCCAGCCAAGCAGCTCAGCAGTCCATAAAGAAATTCTATAAATAGGGACCAATTCATTCGAGCAATAAAGGCCAACAACACTTGAAATTAACAAGTCTCTCACTAGAAATCCTTTCTGAAGTTCTCTCTTCATTTCTTAGTATTTTAGAGCTTTATTTTCAAGTAAGTTTGTAATTTTAGTTTAAAATTCAAGAGGAGAAAAGGAGAAGGCAAATGAGATTCAAAAATCAATTTTGTACTCTCATTTGGAACTCAAAAGCATCCAATCCTTGGATGGATAGCTCATGCTCCTAACATTTTCTTTTGAATAAAGTTATGTAATTTCTACTTCTTCTTATATTCCAAAAGTTTGAATTTTAATCATTCAAGTTGGTGCTTTGGGTAATTTTATTTGTTTGAGGATCACCTAAAAAAATGATTTCAAGTCAATAAAATAAACTACATCAATATTAGAGTCGCGAATGACTAGGGTGTGACAACCTAGTCTCTTTATGGACGTAATATTGTTTAGTAATTAATATAAGTGATTATCATTCTACCATTTTATGACATATACTAAAAGGAGGATTTTAGAACTTGGTGTTTGGAGTTAATCAAAGTAAAACATAAGAACTTGTCTAAGTAGTTCAAACTCATAAGAAGTTGAGAAATATTGTCCTTATTCAAATTGATCTTGTCTCCTCAAGAATTTGTGAATACTTAGTTTATTTTTTGTTAATTTATTTACGTGCAAATCAAACCAAAAAACCAACAAACTATGTTTACTCATTATTTGTGCTTTGACATATTCATATGATTCATTCTATATGGCAATTCCTTGTGGTTCGACACCTTTTTACAAAAGTGATGAAACTAACTTACTAACTTTTATTTATTATTCTTTTGTTCTTGAATTATTTATTTGTTTCTAACAACTAACTATTCATTACATTTGTACATTAGAATACCACAAAACCGAGATGGTATTCAAAGGTACTTAATAATTATGTAATAAAGGATTGCTTCGATACCATTGTATCGACATTAGAATTTATTCTAACAAAGTCGAGATGGGGTAAAGAAGGAATAACTCATTCACATGATTATTAATAAGTCAGTTGTAACTGGAATATTCTTGTAATCATGATACCGGTGTTGGAATTTATTTCAACAAAACCGAGTTCACTTACTTATTCAAATAAAAAGAACACACCGAAAATGAGAGTAATAACCTCGAGAAAATGAGAGGGGGAAACAAAACCTCTCTCAAAAGCACCTTTCAACAATAAGCTCTACACAGTCCCTAATCCATCGAGGGGTCCGAGGTGTACCCTCTTGGCATGGCCCCGTTTGTCTCTCTTGACACCGATCCTGATGATGAGAATCCTGTTTGGGGCCAGGTCCTAACAACTTCTAGTACGCCTCGAGCTTCAGCCGGTATAGAAAGTCCAGCGGTTATAGGTCTTCGGTCGGGAAAAGTAAATAATGCCTCCTGAACTGCGTAGTACGGTGGAAGATGTAGAACTGAGCCATTGCTTACCCAGTCCAGCTCTAGGTTGCAAGGACCTATATAAGTGTGTCGATTACCCTCAACACTCCATGTCCCCTCCTGGGATATAGTGAAACGATAACCTCGGATCAGTGTTCATGGGTCCATTTAAACATGTGTACAAATACACTAGAATAAAAGAGAAGGAGTAAAACATCTATGAATAACTTGTCATCAACGTCGTGGAATTACACAGAATAATACACCAAGACAACACACGAGTAGAGATATATCATGTGATCATAAAAGCATATAATAACGATGAATGAAGTATAAAACTCGAGAACTTAGAATCAATATCAAAGAATATCATGTATGCAACACGATGCATGAGTCCGCCATCCTTACTCCTTTATCCTCCCAATAACTATTCAAAAATAATTGAGAGTATAGTTCCCATAACAAGCCGATTTGATCGCACCAAAATTATTCCTCATAAGGATATATGATCAATTTGTTCCAACGGAACTTTCCATTTCAGGAGGGTGTCGTATCAAATACTTTTTGGGCATCCCTCTCATCAATCCTGATTGAAAACGGGGTTGTTAGAGATCGTCTAGTTTGCATTGTGAGCACTATCTGATCCAACAGAATACCTCATTTAGGAATACATGGGACTCGTCTCACCTAGACTCTCCCTCAGGACTTTGCTGACGAATCACCGCCATCAACGTCGTCCCTCTCAACATCTCGGGGCTCATTCGTCTCCCGTACATTTCCTCTCCACTACTTCATTTTTTACCATGGATATGCACCCTAACCGAAATTAGCAAATTATGTCTTTTAATCCATCTTTTCTAGCGATCTTCCCATCCTAAGACATCTCCCATCGAGAATGATTCTAGTGGGTCCAGATCTTAACATATAAACAAAAAGAGAATAATTTCGGCACCACTACGAACCATCGCAGAATTATCCTAGACGGATCTCAAGCCAAGTCTCTTACGGTCAGACGATCTCGCTGCATGGGCACAACATAATACTTCTCAGCACCACTGCGAACCATCGCTGAGTCCTCCTGGACGACTCCTCTAGCCAAACCTCTTACAATTAAACGATCTCGCTGCATGGGCATAATATCACACCCTTGGGCCTCACCTTTAACAAAGCAATTCCTTACTTTTATTACTTTCAAGAATTTCATATAGTTATTTACCTTTACAACTTCTTAATGGAAAACATATCATTAGGCTCTCGTATATATGAGAGTTATCGTTCAGACGACTTAAAAAGAAGTCATGTTTGTACGGATCCCTCTCGCTCAAGCGAGAGCGGTCTCGCTCAAGCAAGGGCACATCCATTTTTGAGCCATTTGTGACTTAAACGAGAAAACAATCAGTTATCTTGGTGCCTATTTTAGCTCAAACGAGAGCTATCTCGCCCCGAGTTAAAACACTTATTTTCTCTAGACACTTCTCGCTCAAGCGAGAACTGTCTCGCTTCAGCGAGAAGAGCCTGAATATCATTTTAATTACTTTTCTCAAGGAAAATGTTTCTCATTTATATCACATGTTTTTAAACCAAGAATTTAAAAATTATCACATACATATCATTCCCATAAGAATCATTTAAACCTTGTAATTCAAGACTAAACATGGTATTTGCATATATAAACATAACACAAATAAGTATAAGAAATATTGTTGTACATAATCCTAACAAACATGCAATTGATTAAGTACAAGCTTTCTTAATATCCAAGGCATCTCCAAACTTGTGAGGGAGTTTGGAGGTCCTGGTGCATATTCAGACACCACTGTGTCACAGTGTTTTCTCCCTCACCTGAGTGTGTCAGGTCGCTAGGTTCTTTGTTTGCAGGTGAGCTTAGTTGATCAGATCTCCTCTCGAACTCTTCATTATGCCAAAAAAACATTAATTAGTTAACTGGCGATAATTATTATACTTATGAAATAACTTTTTACGTGAATATAAAACTTTCGATTTAAAATGAATTTAATTGCTTTCATCCATCCGATTCAAGGTTGAATATCCTTGAATCATCATTTGTC
>NC_032025.1:8248611-8250110 GCF_001865875.1 Lupinus angustifolius | reverse complement strand
ATCATTTTCCCATCTAAGACTTTAGAACACTTTAAGTTTATAAAGTCAAGACTTTTAGGTAAATCTCATTATTTCAAGTATATACTGCTAAAACAAATTTTCATGCACATCTTAACACCTCCTAATTTTTTAGGAAAAAACTCAGGCTTAGTAAGTGTTAATTTCGTAGTCATGAAAATAAATCCTAAGGTAAGACTTTCTACTACTTTAATATCCAAAACTTCATAACACTTTAAGTTTATGAATTCAAGACTTTAATAAATCATATTTTAGCTGAAATCATTATTTTAACTTGGAAATCAAAGAGTACAATATGCTAAACCACTTTTAAAACATAATACTTTCTAAAAATGAAACATTTTCAACAACAACTCATCAACATCATAAACTTTCAAGAATAAAATACAAACTTTTTCTTAAACACATTAAAGGTTCCTTTGATGTTAAAATCATCACCTTTAAACATATTCAAATACTAACAATAATTTCTAATATTTCCAAACAAATAACTCATCTAACCTTGTCCAAATATATAGTTTTTCCATCTAAGAACAAGGAAGAAATTTCAAGATTTACAAAAGTCAAAAACTACATAAAGGTAGATTTGTTATCATATGATTTTATTATCATCCCCTTTAGTTATGCCTTCATAAAATACTTAAAGAACAAATATAAACTCTACTTTAAGAACAACATAAAAAAAGCTCATAACTTTCTATGAAGTATGAGAAGAAGATAAAGAAGAGAAAATAAAAGACTACCTTAGTTTTTTATAGGGAATTTAGTATAAAAATGAGAGAATGGGATGAGGTATTTATAGGAGAGCCTCACCCTCATCAAATCAGAAAATTTCATGCAAAGTAAGTAGATTTAGACTGGCATAGATGATGTGTCTAATGGTGGTGGAGTGAGAGGATTTGTTGAGTGATTTAGGGGCTTTTGAAAGCTTTTGCATTACTTGTGTAACAAGTTAGTGGTTCATGAAATGATGACATCCAACTTTACTGATATGATGTAATTTCCCAATAAACGTCGTGTCCGAATATTTTCGGATAATTTCGTCCGGAAATATACAATCTCCCGATTTAGGACATTTGCCCGTAACGTCGAAACTTGAATTTCTAGGTGAAAAATGTATAGAGATGAGTTACGAAATAACTTGCTGTCTATCTTGACTATAAAAAATATTCCGAAGCCAACGGCGAAATCGGATTTCGATTCCGACTTACGGAACTCAAAACCTGGGCGAAAACTCGATAAAACGACCCGGAATCGTCTCAGAAACTTTTATTCTCCACAAATCTTGAAAACTCAGGGAAAGCAAGAAAATCGTAATACAATAATAAAAATAAAATGAGGTTTAACCTAAAACATTACTGATTAATTTCTATAATTAATCCATTAATACTAATTACTTAATTAAAATGTTCTGAAAAACACGGTGTTACAATCCTCCTCAACTTCTAAAATTTTCGTCCTCGAAAATTAATCATACCTTC
>NC_032025.1:8215051-8248511 GCF_001865875.1 Lupinus angustifolius | reverse complement strand
TTTCAACCTCCCAAGTAGCATCTTCTCCATTCGCCTGGCTCCAAATTACCTTAACTAAGGCGATTTCTTTGCCTCGTGGAGTCTTCATACTTCGATCGACAATTCTCAATGGAAAAGTCTTGAAAGTGATATTATCCTTTAATTGAATTGAGTCAGGTTCAATAACATGCAATGGGTCACTAATGTAATTTCTGAGTTGAGACACATGGAAGACATTATGTAGGTTTGACAGCAAAGGTGGCAAGGCTATTGGATAAGCTATTGGTCCAATTTTTTAATGATTTGGTATGGTCCTATGAATGTAGGGGTAAGCTTACGGGATTTCAGCATTCTACCAATGTCAGGTGTTGGAACCACCCTCATAAATACATGATCTCCTTCTTCAAAACTCAGGGGAGAGGTCCTTCTTCTGTCATAATAACTCTTCTGTCTACTCTTTGTCGTCTTCATGTTTTCCCTTATCATCCTTATTTTCTCCATCATCTGTTGAACTACATCAGGTCCTAATACTAGATTCTCACCTGCCTCAAACCAACATAGGGGTGTTCTACAGTTTCTGCCACAGAGAGCTTCATATGCCGCCATGCCGATACTAGAGTGAAAACTATTGTTGTAGGTGAACTCGATTAAATGTAGATAGTCAGCCCAACGTCCTGAAATCTCCAATACGCAAGCTCTGAGAAGATCCTCCAATGATTGGATAGTCCTTTCCGATTGACCATCAGTCTGGGGATGGTAGGATGAACTCATACTCAACTTGGTTCCCAAAGCTGTTTGTAAACCATTCCAAAATTTTGAGGTGAAGCGCGATTCTGTATCCGAGATGATATTTGTAGGAATACCATGCAATCAGACTATTTCTTTAATGTACAAATCTGCCAGTCTCTCCAAAGAGTACTTTATGTTGATTGATAAAAAGTGAGTTGTCTTTGTCAAACAATCCACAATTACCCAAACAGCGTCATAACCCTTCTGAGTTCGTGGAAAACCGCTCATGAAGTCCATTGAAATGCTATCCCATTTCCATACAGGGATATCCAAGGGTTGAAGTTCTCCACCGGGTCGCTTGTGCTCAATTTTTGCTTTCTGGCACACTAAGCAACGAGAGAAATACTCCGCTACATCTTTCTTCATACCGGACCACCAAAACATCCTCTTCAGGTCTTGATACATCTGTGTAAGTGTGAGGATAAGCAATGGCTCAGTTCGGAAGGCATCATGGAGTGTTGAGGGTTGGGGCCAGGAGGGGACATGTGTTGAGGGTTTAAGGCCAAGAGGGGACATGGAGTGTTGAGGGTAATCGACACACTTACACAGGTCCTTAAGACCTGAAGCTGGATTGGGTAAGCAATGGCTCAGTTCTGCATCTTCCACATTACTATGCAGTTCGGGAGGCATCATTCACTTTGCCCGACCGAAGACCTGCAACCACCAGACTTTCTATACCGGCTGAAACTCGAGGCGTACTAGAAGTTGTTAGGACCAGGCCCTAAACAGGACTCTCATCATCAGGATCGGCGCCAAGAGAGACAGACGGGGCCATGCTAAGTGGGTACACCCCAGACCCCTCAATGGGTTGGGGAGCAGATGAAGTGGAGGAGGAGGAAGACAACGACCACTGTGTAGAGGTTATCTGTATAGAAGATTCAGTTGAGGTCATTGAGATCTCTTCTGACTCAGAGGTGGTGGAAGAACCTAGCGAGGCTTCCAATGCTCCTCCGATTTATGGTAAAATCCTTACTCCAAGTATACTGTAAATATGATTTCTACAAACAAAGTGTTAGAAGCATAGGTAAAATTTTCTGCAAGACTTACGTAAATAATCTGCTTTGTCAAGGCAGCGATACTATGTTAAGTAGTGGCACTCAACAAAAAGAAAATCGTAGTGATACATATAGTTACCAACCAAGACAATTCTAGTAATATTACACTTATACCTACGTCCTACTGTATGTCTATAAGTATATTATATTTATACAAAGGGCTATAAATGCTCGTAGCTGTATGAAATTTGTTGCAGTGAAGGTACTTTATAAAATGTTTTAAATATATTATTTTGAAGAGTTTAAGAGGGATTTCATGGATGATGACATATATTTCCTTCCAACATGGGTTAAGAATGTGTGAAAGTCAATAGTATTACATGTTCCATCTACTAGGACAAAGGGATGTCTCACGACCAATGTTACATGTTTTATTTTAATCTCTATATTAAATATTTTATAAATAAATTATCTAAAAATTACTCTTTTGAATTCAAAGTTACCCATTTTAATCATGTAGTTGAAATTAATTTTTTACATTTACTCTTATTTAATTCAAAAATGCTTTGTTAGTTAAGTTTAAAATTATTATGTTAATTATAATCATTCTTAATTAATTATATTTTGGGTTTTAAATGGAAGGTCACGACTTTTGTTATATCTATATATTTTCCTATGGGTTTAGAAGAAGTTGTGGTCATTATTACATCATCTTCTTTCTCCAAAATTGAGAAGGCGATTCACAATGTAATAATTTGGTTCTACTATTCTAATACTTATACTAGACACATAAAAAATTCATACAACAAGCATTTTATACGAATACGAAATCATACAAACTAATTACCAAAAATTCCATTTATCATTTTTTGGATATAACTCATGGGGCTACTGTAATTCCCAAATTTACTATATAGGTGCCTCAAATTGACCTTGTTAGTTATGGTTTGACAACAATGTGCATTTTAAGATACCAGAGAATGCCTTTTATGGTCATAAAAAATGGCATGGTCGTGCTATAGACACGTCTATCTATTTTTCTTCTAATCCTCTTAACCATGTTTATCACTGTAGGGACATAGAAAATTCAATTAGTCAAATTGATGAACATATCAGTGTACAAATAGAGGTTTGAAACATACATATGTTTAACAAAACCTCCAATTTTGTTTCTATTATTTTCAAACTCAAGTAGAATCGTTAGAACATTCAATCAGTGTTAAGGGAAACCTGGATGCATTTTAATCCACCAAACCTTAGATTTTGGAGTTCATGTGGAAATGATATCCATTATAGTGCACTAGATTCGGAAAATTAAAACAATACTCTACGACGAATCAGGAAATACTCAATATAAAGGCAAGCATGTTGGAGATTGTTCTGAACATTTTGGAAGTAAGAGTTATGTTTGATTGCACGATTAGTGTTGTTCCTCTTTTATTACTTCTTATGCCTTCAGAAATTTATAACTAGTGTTATGCCCTTTTACGTTTATGCTCCTTTGAAATTTATGGCCATCGATTATGTAAATAAATTGGAATACTTAGCGACTTAATGAGTTAAATCAATCACTGAAATATATAAAAGAACTATGTTTTCCCTAGATATTTTGAAAATTTGACGGTTATTAATTGCTAATCTAGTAGATTTTATTTCCATAATGAACAATGTGAAGATGAACGCCTATTGACCAAGCTTAATAGTTTTTAATTTTCATCTTCCTATTTTGAAAAACTCTATTGACGCAAACCCACATTTTCTAAAATATTGAAGAACTACATATTTTACAGCAGTTAAGAGGTTAATAAGGAATCTTAGAAGACTTATAATATTAGAAAATGCAAAAAGTAATATTTTTGTTTTGGAAATGTTATATCTTAACAAGTCTTACATAAGAAACTAAAAATAAATTGAATGCTTTTAAAGTAAGGGAATAAACCTACTCCAAAATAAATATCACACTAGAAAATAGAAAAAACATTGATGACCCTTATGAATATTCTTAACATCTACTTTCCTTCAAAATAAAATGTCTTAGCTTTTTAAAACACAGGATAAATTAAGGTTTTATAAAAATTTCTTCAAAAGTGGATTCTTTTGACCAAAACTATTTACAGAATCGCAATGATTTATTTTAGAATTAAGAAACTAATGGTTTTAGAGCTGTGGTAATTTGGAGTGTCTTCGTTTTGGGAGATGCTCTAATTTTTATACTCTGAGGTAATACATACATACACTATTTATTTGATCAAAAATTCATACTTTCTCATTTTATAATTTTGAAGCATCTTTTATTGGTGTAGTTGTCCCTTGTATATCAAAGTGTATAATGAAGGGGGTTGTTATTTTTATTTAGTTGGCTTAAATATCTCAATAATTTTCGAATACATAAAATAAACATTTATTTTTAACCAAGAACATTATTTTATTCACAATAAGCTTAGCAGAAGATCACTATAAAATGGAAACAACTACTATAGATGTATGTTAATAATATTGATTCCCTTAATGTAATTAATTCATACATCATTTAAACACATAACTATAAAATTAAATACAATTTCAAATATTCAATTAAAAATGATACCCAATATGCGATATAATACACAAGGAGAAAACTTCCCTTCACTACCGTCTCTTCAAAGTACCTCACAGTGAAAATGAAATGTAATACTAATCAAGGTCTAGTGATTTTCTCATATGTTGGTAAATAATAGATCACACCATTAAACATTTGGGAATAAAGTATAGTTTTATCTGGGATTTCATTACTTGAACTAATATTTTTGACCCACAATATTAAAACTAATAATAAAAAGAAATAAAATTAGGAGAAGAAGTAGTACTTTCATCCCTTTACAGTTTCTAGAGAAGTAACAAAATTTAATGCAAGTCGATCGGTTTAACACCCATTCTGCATTTGAGAAAATAGACTGTGTATATTGCTTTTAGAGAGCTCCAAGAATTCAAAAAAATAAACTCCTACATATTTCTTGAACTATTAAAAACGCAAAAAAAAAACATTTTACATATAACAAAACTCTTATTTTTCTATTCCTATGGTTTGTATACTTTTCAACCATCAAATGGCGCAGATTGAGCTTTTGGGTTCTAAATCCTAACTTCATGTTGTGGACACTTCCTTGGATGCACAAGTTTTGGTTTTGCTCCTTCAAGAAGTGTTTAAGGCATTGTTTGGTCTTGGAGCCTCTGTTTGATGTTCTATTTGCTTGTTCAATTCATGTAGGCAGACTTAGGTATGAAGAATAATTTTCAATTTTATTCAAGTATAATGAAATCACGTTTGTGGGAATCATTCATATGTGTTCACTAAATGATTGTTATAGATCTTTACCAATTCTGTTTCTATGACTAATAGAGGAAAATGTAAACATTTTTCATTATGAGGTTATGTGATTGATACACAGAAATACATCGTGAAAACATATATGCTATATCTTATTAATCTGTTTAATAGAGAACATCATTTTCACCAATTGAATACTCGAAATTCAGTAAGTGGATTGTGATAAATTGTTGACAAATAATATGCTTTCAGGTAGTTTTGGTGACATGGCGACCAATTGACTTTTGAACACATCTTGGTGAAAGATTGTTGATCCTAAAACTCATTTAGGTGACATGGCCAACATTTTTCAAGTAGTTTTGGTGCATGTCAGAAACATAACCATGTAATGAAAAATGCTCACATTTAAAGGTATTAGTCTCATCCATACAACATATTTGTCAGTTTTATAAACATTGTGTCAATAGAGATAAATGGTCTAATGAAATTGAAAGTATTATACAACAATCATTGTAAAACTAATCCATCTATCCTATGAGCATATGATTTCTTTAAAGAAAAATAGTTAGAAGCACAAGTGAATATATGTTATAGATCTCACCAACTTTGTTTCTATGACTAATGCATATAATTGCATACATTATTCATTATGAGGTTGTGTGTGTTATAAACCCAAGTAAGACATGCAAAAATATAGGCTATTTTTATGGACGAGTTTGATAGAGAACCTCAAAATTAGTGGGAATGTGAAAAATTATGGACAACTAATTTGTTCTCAATAATTGTCAATAGTTTTTCAGAAGTGCACAAATTGAATTTTGGCAAATCTAATGACAGATGTGACGTATGATCCAAAAATTAAATCAGTTGAAATAGCTAATGTTTTTCCTAAATTTTTGGTTCATTTCAGATTCATAACCAGGGAATAGGAGATGTTCACACATGTATGTATTATTCCCATCCATAAATTATGCAGGTGAGATTTATAAAGATTAAGTTAATTTAGATGAATGATCATATGTAGTTAATGATATTATATAAGTATCATGGTAAAATCCTTACTCCATGTATATTGTGAATATTATTTCTAAAAAACAAAGTGTTAGAAGCATAGGTAAAATTTTCTACATGATTTACGTAAATAATATGCTTTGTCAATGCAATGATTCTCAATAGCCATTAAAGAAACAACACAAAATTATAGAGCCCTAGATGGAGAGTCGTAGAACAAAGGTTGGACGATGGAAACCTTGTTCAACGAGCCCTAATGAAAACTTAAATGCAAAGAATCTGTAGAGGATAATACTAAGATAAGTAGTGGCACTCACCAAAATGAAAATCGTTTAAAGGTAGAAGACGACTTCAGCAGTGGCTTTAATATGAAAAGAGATAAGAAGAGAAAGTTATGTTTTATGTAACATCATTAGTCACTTGGATGAAGAGAACTTGTGCAACACGCCAATATATAGAGACTAGGGACATACTGCGTGATTACAAATAAGTATTAGAAAATAATAAAGGTTAAAAAATAATTTTTTAATATTTCAATGTATTAAAAGCTATTTATGTCTCTTTTATTATTACCTTTAAAATGTAGTCAAATTAATCGAGTAAAGAATACTTACGTATAGTAAGTAAAAAGATATTAAACGTTCAAAAGTAAACGTTTTAAAAGTTGAATGTACTAAAAGCTAGTTATAACTCTTTAATACTTTTAAATAATTATCATATAAAAATCCAATAAATAATAAAATGTTTAGTGTGCTGCGATGATAAGATTGTTGATTAGTGGTGAATATGTCATGAGCCCAAATCTAGGGGAAAACATCTTCACTCGAAGGGTTAACACTATAAACATTGCCCATCCTAAGGTGAGAGTCTCATACACTACATTGTCATTTTCTATAAAACCCATTATGTAATAACTAATTATAGTAAATAAAAAATTCTAAACATTCAGAGTAAAAGTTTTAAATTTGATATGTATAAAAACACTATTCACTACTCCTTAATACCTACTTTTGAAGAATATTCATTTATAAATCCGTTAAATAATTATAAAAAATATAGTAAATAAATTTAAATGATGAAGTGTATTTATTTGGGAGAAAAAATGCGTACTAAGGAAAAATGAGCTCACAATGCAAAAGGTTGTGATATAACTAATGTGTTGCTTACAAAATTAGCTAGCTTATTATTTTGACGCTAGTCGAAAGCTACAAGTTTGTAACCATAAAATTATGGTTGGTAATATATCGAGTTAATAATTTAAAATGAACTACATAAAGCTTAAGTTTACCATATCAAACACACAATATTTGATAACAACAACCATACATTATTTGTTAGAAAGGTAGTAAATATTGTCAAAGACTATCATATATTTAAAAAGAGAAATAAATTTTTGTAGTTAATTTTTTATTGAAAGTTCATAAAAATAATATTATTGATTAAATAATTTTGGTTATTTCTTTCAATAAATAATAAATGTTTTACTTTTATGTAATTTAATAAATGTAGCAAAAAAGTAAATAATAATTAATTAAATCTTAAAATTCATTAAAAATTCAATACTAATAATAATAAGTTACTTTATAAAATGTTTTAAATAAATTATTTGAAAAGTTTAAGAGGGATGTCTTTACAATTTGAGTTGAGATGTAGTCAAGGTCAATAGTATGATGTCTGTCATATACCAGGACAGAAAATATTTTTTGTACGTATAAGACATCTCTACCTACGAAATGTAGCATAACACTAATATATATAGTTACCAACCAAGACAATTGTAGTTATATTACACCTATACCTATGTCTTACTATATGTCTATAAGTAAATTATATTTATACGAACTACTATTAAATCCTGTAGTTGTATGGAAATTTGTTGCAATGAAGGTATTTTATAAAATGTTTTAAATATACTATTTTGAAGAGTTTAAGAGGGATTTCATGGATGATGCATATTTTTCCTTCCAACTCGGGTTGAGAAGTAGTCAAAGTCAATAGTATTATATGTGCCATCTACTAGGACAGAGGGACAGTCCACGACCAATGTTACATGTCTTATTTTAATCTCTATATTAAATATTTTTGAAATAAATTATCTAAAAAGTACTCTTTTGAATTCAAAGTTACCCATTTTAATCATGTAGCTGGAATTAATTTTTTTAAATTTAATCATATTTAATTCAAAAGTACTTTGTTTATAATGTTTAAATCTATCATGTTAATTATAATTTTTTTAAATTAATCCCATTTATTTAAATTTTGGGTTTTAAATGTAAGGTCACTACTACTTTTGTTATATATTTCTTTTTTCTAGTTGGTTTACAAGAAGTTGTGGTCATTAGTACATCATCTTTTTTCTTCGAAATTGAGAAGGGGATTCACAATGGTATCATTTGTTCTACTATTCTAATACTCATACTAGACACTTAAAAACGTCATACAACAAGCATTTTATATTAATACAAAATCATACAAACTAATTACCAATAATTCTATTTATCATTTTTGGATGTAACATCACGGGGATACCGTAATTCCTAGATCTACTAAATAGGTGACTCAAATTGGCCTTGATAATAATGGTTTGACATTAGTGTGCCTTTTAAGATATCGGAGAATGCCTTTTATGTTCATAAAAAATGGCATGGCATGCAATAGACACGTCTGTATATTTTTCTTTCGATCCTCTTAATCATGTTTATCACTCGAGGGAAATAGAAACTTCAATTATTCAAATTGATGAATATATTAATGTACAAATAGAGGTTTGAAACATACATATGTGTAACCAAACCTCCACTATTGTTTCTATTATTTCCAAACTCAAGTAGATTCGTTACATTCAATAAGTATTAAGGGAAACGTAGACGTATTTTTATCCATAAAACCATAGATTTTGGAGTTAATGTGGAAATAACATCCATTAAAGTGCACTAGATTCGGAAAATTAAAACAATCTGTATAGATCCAAAGAAATTACTTTCATGGAGTTACTCTAATTCATAGATCTACTATACTCTATGACAAATCACGAAATACCCAATATAAACGCAAGCATGTTGGAGGTTGTCCTGAACATTTTGGAAGAAAGACTTGTGTTTGATTGCATGATAGTTTTGTTCCTCTCTTAATACTTCTTATGCCTTCAGAAATTTTTGACCAGTGTTATGTCATTTTATGTTTTTGCTCCTTTGAAATGTATGTCCATTTATTATATAAATAAATAGGAAGTCTTGGCAACTTTATGAGTTAAATCAATCACTCAAATATATAAAAGAATTATGTTTTCCCTAGATATTTTGAAAAATTGACGGTTATTAATTGCTTATCTAGCAGATTTCCTTTTCATATTGAACAATGTCAAGATCAACGCTTATTGACCAAGCTTAATAGTATTTAATTTTCATCTTCCCTTTTTGAGAAACTCTATTGATGCAATCCCACATTTTATAAAATATTAAAGAGCTACATATTTTACATTAGTCAAAAGGATAATAAGGAATCTTAGAAGACTTATAATATTAGAAAATGCGAAAAGTAATATTTTTGTTTCGAAAATGTTATATCTTAACAAATCTTACCTAAGAAACTGAAAATAAATTGAATGCTTTTAAAGTAAGGGAATAAACCTACTCCAAAATAAATATCACACGACTAGAAAATTGAAAAAACATTGATGACCCTATGAAGATTCTTGACATCTACTTTCCTTCAAAATAAAATGTCTTAGCTTTTTAAAACATAGGATAAATTAAAGTTTTATATAAATTTCTTCAAAAGTGGATTCTTTTGACCATAATTATTTAGAGGATCGCACTAATTTATTTCACAATTAGGGAACTAATGGTTTTAGAGCTATAATGTGGTTATTTGGAGTGTTTGGTTTTGGGAGATTCTCTAATTTTTAATACTATGAGTTAATACATACATACACTATTATATTTGATCAAAAATTCATACTTTCTCATTTTATAATTTTTAAAGCACTAGTTTCTTTTATTGGTGTAGTTGTCCCTTGTATTTTGTATTGTACCATAAAAGGGGTTGTTTTTTTTTTATTTAGCTGCCTTAAATATCTCAATCATTTTCGAATGCATAAAATAAATATTTATTTTTGAAAAAGAAAATTATTTTATTTACAATAAGCTTAGCAGGAGATCACTATACAATGGAAACAACTACTATAGATGTATGTTAATAATAGTGATTCCCTTAATGTAATTAATGCATACATCATTTAAACACATAACTATAAAATGAAATACAATTGCAAATATTCAATAAGAAAATGACGCCCAACATGCGATATAAAACACAAGGAGAAAACTTCCCTTCGCTGCCTTCTCTCCTTTTGGTTTAAGGCACTTCTCCTTGCTGAACCACCTTATCTTGGAAATATGAATGTCTACAAAGTACATCACAGTGAAAATGAAATGTGATACTGATCGAGGTCTTGTGATTTTCTCATAACTTGGTAAATAATAGACCACACGATTATACATTGGGAATACAGTATATTTTTATCAACGATTTCATTACTTGAACTAATATTTTTGACTCACAATATTAAAACTAATAATAAAAATAAAGAGAATTAGAAGAACAAGTAGTACTTTCATTCATGTACAGTTTCTAGAAAACTAACAAGAATTAATGCAAGTCGTTTGGTTTAAAACCCATTCTGCATTTTAGAAAATAGACTGTGTATATTGCTTTTAGAGATCTCCAAGAATTCACATAAATTAACTCTAACACATTTCTTGAACTATTAAAAACGCAAAAAAAAAAAACAGTATACAACATGAAAAAAGATTTCATTACGAGGTTATGTGAGTGATACACAGAAATACAACATGAAAAATATATGCTATATTTTATAAATAAGTTTAATAAAGAACATCGTTTTCACCAATTGATTTATCAAATTAAGTTAGTGGAATGTGATAAATATTTGACAAATAATATGCTTTCAGCAATTATCGATAATTTTTTAGAAGTCCACCAATTGACTTTTGCACATTTATTGGCGGAAGATTGTCGATGCTAAAACTCATTTAGGTGAAATGGCCAACATCTTTCTAGTTGTTTTGGTGCATGTCACATACATTACCACATAATTAAAAATGCTCACATTTATTTGTATTAGTCTCATTCATAGAATATATTTGTATGATTTATAAACATAGTGTCAATAGAGATAAATGATCATATGAAAATGATGGTATTATACAACAATCATTATAAAAATAATACATCTACACAATGAGCATATGATTTCTTTAAAGAAAAATAGTTAGAAGCGCAAGTGATTAGCTTTCATAGATCTCACCAATTTTGTTGCTATGACTAATACATATAATTGCAGACATTATTTATTACGAGGTTGTGTGTGTTATAAACCCAAGTAAAACATGAAAAAATATAGGATATTTCTTATAAACGACTTTGATAGAGAACATCATTTTCACAAATAGATGACTCGAAATTCAATAAGTGGGGATGTAAAAAATTATGGACAACTAATTTGTTTTCATTCGGTTCAAATAGCCAATATTTTTCCTAATTTTTATGTTTATTTTATATACATAATCACGTAATGAGAAACGTTCACACTTTTATTTTTTAGTCCCATCCATAAATTATGTAGGTGAAATTTATAAATAATAAGTCAATTCAGATGAATGATCATATGCAGTTGATGATATTAGACAAGTATCACGGTAAAATCCTTACTCCATGTATACTGTGAATATGATTTCTAAAAAAAAGTGTTAAAATGATAGGTAAAATTTTCTACAAGACTTATGTAAATAATCTGCTTTGTCAAGTGAGTGATTCTCAATAGCTATTAAAGAAACAACACAAAGTTATAGAGCCCTGGATGGAGAGCCTCATACAACAGGGTGAGAGCCCTAATGAATATATTCGCTTGAAGGGTTCAGACTATGAACATTGCCCCTCCTAGGGTGAGAACCTCATACACTTGACAATCATTTTCATTAAAACCCATTATGTAATAATTTAGTATAGTAAATTAAAAATTATAAACTTTTAGAGTAAAAGTTCTAAATTTGTTATGTATTAAAAACTATTCACTACACTTTAATACCTACTTTTGAAGAATTTTCATTTAAAAATCCATTAATTAATTATAAAAAATATAGTAGATAAATTTAAATGATGAAGTGTATTTATTTGGGAGAAACAATGCCAACGAAATGTGTTATAGCTAGTAAGGAAAAATTAGCTCATGATGCAAAAGGTTGTGATATAACTAATGTGTTTCTTGACAAAACTAGCTAGCTTATTTTTTTGATGCTAGTCTAAAGATACAAGTTTGTAGCTAGGAAGTTATGGTTGGTAATATATATTATGTATATCGCTTCGTACAAAAAATAGTTTTCTATGAAATTATTGGAGTAAAATTATACATGAACTATGAGAAGGGCTTTTAGTGTCGGAAAAGCTATATACTCTATTTTTTTTACTGAGTTAATAATTTAAAAAGAATTACATAAAGCTGATGTTTACTATATCAAACACACAATATTTGATAACAAAAAACATACATTATTTGAGTGAAAGGTAGTAAATATTGCCCAAGACTATCATATATTTAAAAAGAGAAATAAAAAAATTAGTTTATTTTTTATTAAAAGTTCATAAAAATAATATTTATTAATTAAATAATTTTGGTTATTTCTTTGAATAAATAATAAATGTTTATATTTTAAGTAATTTTATAAATGTAACAAAAAAGTAAATAATATTTAAATAATTAATAATAAATTAAATCTTAAACTTCATTAAAAATGCAATAGTTATAATAATATGTTACTTTATAATATGTCTTAAATAAATTATTTTGAAATGTTTACAAGGGATGTCGTTACTCATGACGTTTCTTTCCTTCCAATTTGGGTTGAGAAGTAGTTCAGGTCAATAGAATTATGTTAGCCATCTACCCGGACAAAAAATATTTTTTGTACGTATAAGGCATCTATACCTACGAAATATAGTATGACACTAATACATATAGTTACCAACCAAGACAATTGTAGTTATATGGCACCTATACTTTCGTCTCACTATATGTCTACAAGTATGTTGTATTTATACAAACGGCTATAAACGCCTCTAGTTGTATGGAAATTTGTTGCAGTGAAGTTACTTTATAAAATGTTTTAAATATATTATTTTGAAGAGTTTATGAGGGATATCATGGATGATGACATATCTTTCCTTCCAACTGAAGTTGAGAAGCAGTGAAAGTAAATAGTATTACATGTGCCATCTACTAGGACAAAGGGACAGTCCACGACCAATGTTACATGTTTTACTTTAATCTCTATGTTAAATAATATTTAAATAAATTATCTAAAAATTACTATTTTGAATTCAAAAATTAACCATTTTAATCATGTAGCTGAAATTAATTTTTTACATTTACTCTCATTTAATTCAAAAATGCTTTGTTAGTTAAGTTTTAAATTATTATGCTATTTATAATTATTGTTAATTAATTATATTTTGTGTTTAAAATGGAAGGTCATTACTTTTATTATATCTCTTTTTTCCTGTGGGTTTAGAAGAAGTTGTGGTCATTAGTACGTCATCTTCTTTCACCAAAATTAGTATGTCATCATGGTTCTACTATTCTAATACTTATAATAGAAACTTAAAAAATTCATACAACAAGCATTTTATACGAATATGAAATCATACAAACTAATTACGAATAATTCCATTTATCATTTTTTGGATATAAGATCATGAGGCTACTGTAAGTCAAGTGTAATGAAATAGTGATTGGGGGATCATTCATATGTATTCACTAAATTAAGTCCTACATATTTCTTGAACTATTAAAAACGCAAAAAAAACATTATAAATATAACAAAACTCTTATTTTTCTATTCATATGGTTTGTATACTTTTCAATCATCAAATGGCACTGATTGAACGTTTGGGTTCTAAATCCTAACTTCAAGTTGTGGACACTTTCTTGGGTGCACAAGTTTTGGTCTTGCTCCTTCAAGAAGTGTTTGAGGCATCGTTTGGTCTTGGAGCCTCTATTTGATGTTCTATTTGTTTGTTCAATTCATGTAGGAAGACTTAGGTATGAAGAATAATTTTCAAGTTTATTCAAGTATAATGAAATCACGTTTGTGGGATCATTTATATGTATTCACTAAATGATTACAAGAGAAAGAAGTAAACAATTTTCATTATGAGGTTATGTATGTGATACACAGAAATATAACATGAAAAAATATATGCTATATCTTATAAATCAGTTTGATAAAGAACATCATTTTCACCAATTGATTACTCGAAATTTTGTTTGTGGATTGTGATAAATTGTCGATAAATAATATGCTTTTAGCAACTGTCAATAATTATTCAGAAGTCCACCAATTGAGTTTTGCACATTTATTGGCGAAAGATTGTCGATGCTAAAACTCATTTAGGTGAAATGGCCAACATCTTTCAAGTTGTTTTGGTGCATGTCACATACATAACCATGTAATGAAAATTGCTCTCATTTATTTGTATTAGTCTCATCCATAGAATATATTTGTGAGAATTATAAACAATGTGTCAATAAAGATAAATGATCTTATGAAATTGATGGTATTATACAAAATTCATTGTAAAAATAATCCATCTATCAATGAGCATAAGATTTCTTTAAATAAAAAGAGTTAGAAGCACAAGTGAATATCATTTATAGATGTCACCAATTTGTTTCTATGACTAATACATATAATTGCAGACATTATTCATTATGAGGTTGTCTGTGTTATAAACCCAAGTAAGACATGAAAAAATATAGTCCCATCCATCAATTATGTAGGTGAAATTTATAAAGATTAAGTCAATTCAGCTGAATGATCCTATGCAATTGATGATATTATACATGAATCATGGTAAAATCCTTACTCCAAGTATACTGTGAATATGATTTCTACAAAACAAAGTGTTAGAAGCACAAGTAAAATTTTCTACAAGGCTTACATAAATAATTTGCTTTGTCCATGCAATGATACTCAATAGCCATTAAAGAAACAACACAAAATTGTAGAGCCCTGGGTGGAGAGTCCGTAGAACAAAGGTTGGACGTTGGATTCCTTGTTCAACAAGCCCTAATGAAAACATAAAATTCATAGAATATGTAGAGGATAATACTAAGATAAGTAGTGGCACTCACCAAAATGAAAATCGTTACAAGGTAGAAGAGGACTTCAGCAATGGCTTTAAAATGATAGGAGATAAGAAGGGAAGGCTATGTTTTATGCAACATCATTCATCACTTGAATGAGGAAAACTTGTGCAATACGCCAATATATAGAAATTGGGGACTTACTACATCATTACAAAGAAGTAGGGGTGGCAATTGGATGGGTTTGGATGGATTTGGATATGGATCCTAATGGATGGATAGAAAACTATCCACCAATCCATATAAATCCATTACATCACATTTTTAAATTATCCAATGCATCCCTATCCAATGGATTCTAATCCATTCATTCTATCCATGTATCCATTTTAATGGATTGGATGGATGAATATCCAACCCACTTTTTTTTTAATTTGAACAAAACATTTTTAATAAAGCAATTTGAAGAAGAAAAATTCTTTTAAAAAATATTATTTAATAAATCATTTTTAGATATCAATTTTTAAAAAAAAAATTGTCTTAACAAACACTTTTAAAAAGTGCTTTTTTGAAAAGTACTTTTAAAAAGGTAAATTTGTGAAATTTTTTTATAAGCACTCTTATTGGCAAGAATCTCTAGTGCAACATAATTGGTAGGATTGTAAAAGTTTGGTTCGGTTTTTGAAGCAATTTAGTGACAGAACTAAACACAAAGATATGGTTTGGTTCTACTCGATTAACTGCATATTTTATTTAGGAACCGAACCGTTCATTTATGCTTCGGTTCGGTTCCGTGGATTTTCAACTTATTTAAAGAAAATCCTTTATGAAATAGTTGAACAAAATTTGCAAAGTATAGAATCAACTAAATGAATACTAAATGCATCAATAATAAAGTATTTAATACTCTTTCTAGGAAAACAATAATAATTCAACATCTCAACGCACTACAAACTTAAAATTTTAGTCCACGAGATCTTCGACAATGTCTAACAAAATTTATGAATTACAAACTTGGTACCAATTCTTTAGTCCAACAGTCTATCTTCTCAAAGGATAATAGAGATAATAGATATTTAGATTTGTTTACTAATTTATTTTTTCTATTTGCCTCTTACTTATAGCCTATATGTATTAATAATCCTAAATTCTTAATCATTTTTTATCTCCTAACTTTAAAGTTTAATCATCCAAATATAAAATAAAATTATTTTTTATTATGTGGTTCGGTTCCAAAATTTACAAAATCATGAACTGAATCGAACTTAAATGATTTCAAATAAAAAAACTGAATTGAACCGCATTTTATGGTTCGGTTCAGTTCGATTTCATCAGTCTCACAGTTTAAACAGAACTGCGTACACCCTTAATAATTGGGAATTTCACAAGTTATACCCAACAATTCATCATCCTAAAATATTTCATTTTGTTATTATATTATTATATTATTATATTAGTCAATAACCAAAATGATATATTTATACTTTGCATTAAGATGTTGGTGTAAAACATTAAGGTCGAAATCGTTTATACTTTTTTGATAAGCACTTTTTAAAATCACAATTGCAATTTTCAACTTTTATAATGTGTGTGATTGTTCGTGGAAAGGTGAGAGAAATGTTTTATATCAATACTGAATTAATTGGAAAAAAATGTTTTAAATTTAATTTTTTTGGATGGATTGGGTATCCATCCAAATGGATATACTCATTGATATCTATTGGATATAATGGATGAATTTGAATCCATCCATTATCAATACTATCCGTTGCATTATATCCATTTAAATTCATTAGTTCTAACGGATGAATTTGGATGAATTTAATTTGGATGGATTTTGGATTATGAATAATTTTGCCACCCATACAAATAAGTATTAGAAAATACCACACGTTCAAAAAATAAATGTTTTAAAATCTCAATGTATTAAAAGCTATTTACTGCTCTTTTATTCTTAACTTGAAATGGTTGTGAAATAAATCAATTAAATAATACTTAGGTATAGTAGGTAAAAAAATATTAAATATTCAAAACTAAACGTTTTAAAAGTTGAATGTATTAAAAGCTATTTATAACTCTATAATAATTTCCTTTAAATAATTGTCATATAAAATCCAATAAATAATTAAATGTACTATGGTGGTGCAATGATAAGGTTGTTGATTAGTAGTGAAGAGGTCATGAGTTCAAACCCAGAAAAAACATCTTCGCTCGATGGGTTAAGACTATGAACATCACTCGATGTGGTCATTAGTACGTCATCGTTTTTCACCAAAATTGAGAAGGTGATTCACAATGTAATCATTAGTTCTATTATTCTAATACTTATACTAAACACATAAAAAAGTCTTACAACAAGCATTTTATACGAATACAAAATCATACAAACTAATTACCAATAATTCCAATTATCATTTTTTGGATATAAGTCATGGGGCTACTGTAATTCCTAGATCTACTAAATAGGTGCCTCAAATTGGCCTTGTTAGTTATGGTTTGACGTCAGTGTGCATTTTAAGATACAAGAGAATGCCTTTTATGGTCATACAAAATGGCATGGTCGTTCTATAGACACGTCTATCTATTTTTCTTCTAATCCTCTTAATCATGATTAATCATCTAGGGAAATAGAAAATTCAACTAGTCAAATTGATGAACATATCAGTGTACAAATAGAGGTTTGAAACAGAAATATGTTTAACAAAATCTCCAATTTTGTTTCTATTATTTTCAAACTCAAGTAGATTCGTTAGAACGTTCAATAAGTGTTAAGGGATACCTAGATGAATTTTAATTCATCAAACCTTAGATTTTGGAGTTCATGTGGAAATGACATCGATTATAGTGCACTAGATTCGGAAAATTGAAACTACCCATATTGTTCCAAAGAAATTACTTTCATGGAGCTACTCTAATTCCTATATCTACTATACTCTACCACGAATCGGGAAATACTCAATATAAAGGCAAGCATGTTGGAGATTGTCATGAACATTTTGGAAGTATGAGTTATGTTTGATTGCACGATAGTATTGTTCCTCTTTTATTATTTTTTATGCCTTCAGCAATTTATAACTAGTGTTATGTCCTTTTATGTTTTTGCTCCATAATGAACAATGTGAAGATGAACGCATTTTCACCAAGCTAAATAGTATTTAATTTTCATCTTCCCATTATGAGAATCATGCAAGCCCATATTTTAAAAAATATTCAAAAACTATATATTTTACTTCATCCAAGAGGATAATAAGGAATCTTAGATGACTTATAATATTAGAAAACGTGAAAAGTAATATTTTTATTTCGGAAATGTAATATCTTAATAAACTTACCTAGGAAACTCGAAATAAATTGAATGCTTATAAACTAAGGTAATAAACCTACTCCAAAATCAATATCACACTAGAAAATAGAAAAAACATTGATAATCCCATGAAGATTTTTGACATCAACTTTCCTTCAAAATAAAATGTCTTTGCTTTTTAAAATGTCTTGGTTTTGGAAGATGTTATAACTATTAATACTATGAGATAATACATACATACACTATTATATTTGATTAAAATTTATACTTTCGCAATCCTTAATTTTTAAAACACTAGTTTCTTTTATTGGTATAGTTGTCCTTTGTATTTTCATTTGTACCGTAAAGGGGGTTTTTATTTGTATTTAGTTGGATTAAATATCTCAATAAGATTTTTCAAGTAGTTTTGGTGCATGTCACGTAATGAAAACTGCTCACATTTATATGTATTAGTCTCATCCATAGAATATATTTGTGAGATTTATAAACATTGTGTCAATAGAGATAAATGATCTTATGAAATTGATGGTATTATACAACAATCATTGTACAAATAATCCATCTATACTATCAGCATATGATTTCTTCGAAGACAAAAATTTAGAAGCACAAGTGAATATCTTTTATAAATCTCCCCAATTTTGTTTATATGACTAATACATATAATTGCAGACATTATTCATTATGAGGTTGTGTGTTATAAACCCTAATAAGACATGAAAAAATATAGGCTATTTCTTATAAACGAGTTTGATAGAGAACATGATTTTCACTAATAGATGACTTGAAATTCAGTTAGTGGGAATGTGAAAAATTATGGATAACTAATTTGTTTTCTATAATTTTCGATAGTTTGTCAGATGTGCACCAATTGAATTTTGTCAAATCTAATGGCAGAGGTGACGTATGATCCAAAAATCCATTCGGTTGATATGGCCAATGTTTTTTTATAAATATTTGGTTTATTCCAGATTCATAACCACGTAATGAGAAATGTTCACACTTGTATGTATTAGTCCCATCCATAAATTATGTAGGTGAGATTTATAAAGATTAAGTCAATTTAGATGAATGATAATATGCAGTTGATTATATTATACATGAATCATGGTAAAATCCTTACTCCATGTATACTGTTATTATGATTTCTACAAAAAAAAGCTGTTAGAAGCATAGGTAAATTTTTCTACAAGACTTACGTAAATAATCTGCTTTGTCAAGGTTGTGATTCTCAATATCCATTAAAGAACAACACAAAACTATAGAGCCCTAGATGGAGAGCCCATAGAACAAAGGTTGGATGATGGAAACATTGTTCAACGAGCCTAATGAAAACATAAAATGCATAGAATATGCAAAGGATAATACCAAGATAAGTAGTGGCACTCACCAAAATGAAATTCAATGTAGAAGACGACTTCCGCAGTGACTTTAATATGAAAGGAGATAAGAAGAGAACGCTATGTTTTATGCAACATCATTAGTCACTTGAATGAAGAGAACTTGTGCAATACGCCAATATATAGAGACATGGGACATACTACGTGATTACAAATAAGTATTAGAAAATAATAAACGTTAAAAAATAATTTGTTAAAATTTCACTATATTAAAAGCTATTTACTGTTCAAAAGTAAATGTTTTAAAAGTTGAATTTATTAAAAGCTATTTATAACTCTTTAATAATTTATTTTAAATAATTATCATATAAACATCCAATAAATAATAAAATGTTTAGTGGTGGTGCAATGATAAGGTTTTTGATTAACTCTTCAAAATATATAAGACTATGAACATCGCTCCTCCTAAGGTGGGAGCCCCATACACTACATTGTCATTATCTTTAAAACTCATTATGTAATATCTAAGTATCGTAAATAAAAAATTCTAAACTTTCAGAGTAAAAGTTTTAAATTTGTTATATATGAAAAACTATTCACTACTCTTTAATACCTACTTTTAAATGATGAAGTGTATTTATTTGGGAAAAAGAATGACAACAAAATATGTTATAGCTAGTAATGAAATATTAGCTCACGATGCCAAAGGTTGTGATATAACTAATGTGTTGGTTGACAAAACTAGCTAGCTTATTATTTTCATGCTAGTGGAAAGCCACAAGTTTGAAACCAGAAAATTATTGTTGGTAAAATATAATATGTAAAAGCTATATATTCTATTTTTTTACAGAGATAATAATTTAAAAAGAAATACATAAACCTTATGTTTACCGTATCAAACACACAATATTTGATAACAATAAACATACATTATTTGTGAGAAAGGTAGTAAATATTGCCAAAATCTATCACATTTAAAAAGAGAAATAAATTTTTTTAGCTTATTTTTTATTCAAAGTTCATAATAATACTATTTATTAATTAACTAATTTTGGTTATATCTTAGAATAAATAATAAATGTTTTAGTTTTAAGTAATTTAATAAATGTAATAAAAAAGTAAATAATAGTTAAATAAATAATAATTCTAAATCTTAAAATACATTAAAAATGCAATACTAATAATAATAAGTTACTTTAATAAATGTTTTAAATTAATGATTTTGAAATGTTTAAAAGAGATGTTTGTACTCATCACGTATCTTTCTTTCCAATTTGGGTTGAGAAGCAGTCAAGGTCAATAGTATGACATGTGCCATCTACCGGGACAGAAAATATTTTTTGTACGTATAAGGCATCTATACCTACAAAATGAAGTATCACACTAATACATATAGTTACCAACCAACACAATTATAGTAATATTACACTTATACCTGCGTACTATTGTATATTTATAAGTATATTGTATTTATATGAACGGCTATAAACGCCCGTAGTTGTATGGAAATTTGTTGTAGTGAAAGTACTTTATAAAATATTTTAAATATTATATTTTGAAGAATTTAAGAGGTATTCCATGGATGATCACATATATTTCCTTCCAACTGGGGTTGAGAATTAGTGAAAGTCAATAGTATTACATGTGCTATCTTCTAGGATAAAGGGACGGTCCACGACCAATGTTACATGTTAGATTCTCCAAGATCTTGGCTGGGATTTCACTTCTAGTGTGGAAGAAAGGGCAACGAGTTTTCTTTTAATCTCTGTATTAAATATTTTTTAAATAAATTATCTAAAAATTACTCTTTTGAATTTAAAGTTACCCATTTTAATCATGTAGCTGAAATTCATTTTTTAAATTTGCTCTTATTTAATTCAAGAATGTTTTGTTAGTTAAGTTTAATATTATTATGTTAATTATAATTATTGTTAATTAATTCCCTTTAATTAAATTTTGGGTTTTAAATGGAAGGTCACGACTTTTGTGATATCTTTCTTTTTCTTGTGGGTTTAGAAGAAGTTGTGGTCATAAGTATGTCATCTTCTTTTTCCGAAACTGAGAATGCGATTCCCAATGTAATCATTGGTTCTACTGTTCTAATATTTAAACTAGACACATAAAAAAGTGACACAACAAGCATTTTATACGAATACGAAATCATACAAACTAATTACCAATAATTCCATTTATCATTTTTGGGATATAAGATCATGGGGCTACTGTAATTCCCAGATCTACTAAATAGGTGCCTCAAATTGGCCTTGTTAGTTATGGTTTGACCTTAGTGTGCCTTATATGGTCATCAAAAATGGCATGGTCGTGCTATAGACAAGTCTGTCTATTTTCTTCTGATCCTCATAATCATGTTTATCACTCTAGGGAAATAGAAAATTCAATTAGTCAAATTGATGAACATATCAGTGTATAAATAGAGGATTGAAACAAAAATATGTTTAACAAAACCTCGACTTTTGTTTCTATTATTTTCAAACTCAAGTAGATTCATTAGAACATTCACTAAGTGTTAAGGAAAACGTAGATGCATTTTTATCCATCAAACCTTATATTTTGGAGTTCATGTGGAAAAGAGATCCATTATAGTGCACAAGATTCGGAAAATTAAAACAACCCATATAGCTCCAAATAAATTACATTCAGGTGATGAATCATGAAATAACCAATATAAACGCAAGTGTGTTGGAGACTGTCCTGAACATTTTGGAAGTAAGAGTTATGTTTGATTGCATGATAGTGTTGTCTCTCTTTTATTACTTTATATGCCTTCAGCAATTTATAACTAGTCTTATGTCCTTTTTTGTTTTTGCTCCATTGAAATTTATGGCCATCGATTATGTAAACAAATAAGAAAACTTTGCAACTTTATGAGTTAAATAAATCACTCAAATATAAAAAAGAATTATATTTTCCCTAGATAATATGAAAATTTGATGGTTATTAATTTCTTATCTAATAGATTTGTTTTCCATAATTAACAATGTCAAGATGAACGCCTATTCACCAAGCTTAATAATATTTAATTTCCATCTTCCCTTTTGGAGAAACTCTATTGATGCAAGCCCACGATAATATGGAATGTTAGAAGACTTATAATATTTGAAAATGCGAACAGTAATATTTTTGTTTCAGAAATGTAATATCTTAACAAATCTTACCTAAGAAACAGGAAATAAATTGAATGCTTTTAAAGTATGGGAATAAACCTACTCCAAAATACATATCACACTAGATAATAGAAAAAAACTTTGATGACCCTATGAAAATTCTTGACATCTACTATCCTTCAAAATAAAATGTCTTCGCTTTTTAAAACATAGGATAAATTAATGTTTTTCTTAAATTTCTTCAGAAGTGCATTTTTTTGACCATAATTATTTAATGGATGGCACTGATTTATCTCACAATTAGGAAACTAAAGGTTTTAGAATATACTGTGGTTATTTCGAATGCTTCAATTTTGGGAGATGCTGTAATTTTTAATATTATGAGGTAATACATACACACATACACTATTATATTTCTTAAAAATTCATACTTTAAAGAACTAGTGTCTTTTATTGGTGTAGTTGTCCCTTGTATTTCAAATTGTAACATGAAGGGGGTTGTTATTTGTATTTAGTTGGCTTAAAAATATCAATAATTTTCGAATGAATAAAATAAATATTTATTTTTAAACAAGAACATTATTTTTCTATTATTATGGTTTGTATACTTTTCAACCATCAAATGGCACTAATTGAACTTTAGGATTCTAAATCCTAAATTCATGTTGTGGACACTTCCTTGGGTGCACAAGTTTTGGTGTTCCTCCTTCAAGATTCTTGAATCAAGAAGTGTTTGAGGCATCGGTAGGTCTTGGCACCTCTGTTTGAAGTTCTATTTGTTTGTTCAATTCATGTTGGAAGACATAGGTATGGAGAATAATTTTCAAAGTTATTCAAATATTATGAAGTCATGTTTGGGGTATCATTCATATGTATTCACTAAATAATTTTAGAGATCTTACCAATTCTGTTTCTACGACAAATAGAGAAAAATGTAAACATTTTTTATTACATGGTTATGTGAGTCATACACAGAAATGCAACATGAAAAATATATGCTAGTGGATTGTGATAAATTGTTGACAAATTTTATGCTTTCAGCAACTGTCAATAATTTTTCAGAAGTCCACCAATTGACTTTTGCACATTTATTGGCGAAAGATTGTTGATGCTAAAACTCATTTAGGTGAAATGGCCAACATCTTTCAAGTTGTTTTGGTGCATGTCACATACATAACCACGTAATGAAGAATGCTCACATTTATTTATATTAGTCTCATCCATAGAATATATTTGTGAGATTTATAAATATTGTGTCAATAGAGATAAACGATCTTATGAAATTGATGGTATTATACAATAATCATTGTAAAATTAATCCATCTAGACAATGAGCATATGGGATTTTCCCTTCTCAGTGGGAATGAAATCCAAGGATGGCTCTACTAGGGTTTGAGAATCTCCAACATTCTGGGAACCTGTCCTAAATTCTTGGAACCATTTCCATGGTTCTTATCTCCAATCTTCTTGGATCTCTGTTTCTTATCTCCAACTTCTAGGATCCGCTTTTGCTTCTTTACTCTGCATCATGCCAAACGAACCTTGCATTCCTTGGTCTTTTCTCGGAGGAACTTCACCAGCTTGCCCGAAGCCTCAAATCCCACAAACAACCAAATCCTTTGCTCAGAATGTGAAGGCCACTTGTGATATTGTTGTATCACAACTTCCACAACCTTGCATCAAAGGAGATGCCAGAGAAATTAAAATCCCTAAGGAGGAATACCAAGCAGGCCTTCGAAGGTGTAAGAACCATCTTCATGGCAGGCTTATTCTCTCCAAAGGAGATGCTCCCATCAAATATGCCGATTTAAAGTACACGCTCACTGCACTATGGAGCATGATTGGGAAATGGAGTATGATCTCCCTAGGGAAAGGCTTCTATGACTTTGCCTTCTCTTTGGTGGATGACATGAGGAGTGTGTGTGTAGTTGGGTCTTGAAATCTCAAACGAGGTATTCTTTGCATGTTTCTTTGGACCCCTGATTTCAATCCTAATCTGCAAAGAATGTCACACACACAAAGCTGGGTTAAAATCATGGGGCTTACCTAGGAATATTGGAGTCCTAGGATCATATTCTCCATTGTAGGGGGAACTGGTACACCAATCGCATTGGATGAGGCAACAAACAACATAAGTTTTGGTCATTTTCCCAAGGTGTTAGTGGATATAAATCAGAAAAACAACCTTCCAGACTAGATTTTGGTTGAAAGGGAAGGATTTGCTTTTTTGTATCGATAGAATATGAAAACCTTCTCGAGTTTTGCTATGGATGTCAATCTATTGGCCATCTAGTAGCTAATTGCAGAAGATCTCTCACAAAAAACAAACCCAGTGGAGGAACCTCCTAAACAGCCTAAGAAGAATCTGGTAGTTAAAAAACCCACAAAACAAATGGAGACCAAGGAAGCTAATGACTTAGTCATCAATCTTGAAATTGATGGAAGGGAGATGCACAACCTGGAAAATCTGGAGAGGATTGTCTCAAGTCCTAAAAATATGCCCACATCTGAGCACTCTGATGATGACACCAATGAGACAAGAGTGGAAGACACTGCCCAAAACTCTCATATTATTCAACAAATGGATAGACAGAATTTCACAGTGAAAGATATTGAGAAAATGGTTAACCAAGTGGCTGCTAAAGACATGAGAATCATTAGCAAGCTTTGGGATGAGGAAGAAGAAGAGGAAGTGGAGAGGATAAATGAAGAGGGGTCCTTCACCACAATCTTAACAAAATCTCAAAAAAAGAGGATGAGGAAGAAAGACACTCCTGAAAGGGTGCATTTTACCCGTAAGGGTGGAGCTCAAAATGCCATATGATGAAGGTTTTGTATTGGAATTGTAGGGGTATAGGGAATAAAAAGACTAGGTTAATGTTAAAAAACCTTTGTCTATCAAAAAAGCCTGATATGCTATTCATAGTTGAACCAAAAATCCATTTTGAAGACATCAATCCTATATTTTGAAGTAATCTAAACTTGAAGTTGTTTGTGGTTAATGATAGAGGTCATTTTCTTCCTAGCATCTAGGGGTTCTGCACATTAGATCTCAATCCTAGTGTCATTTCCATATCTGATCAGCAAATATCTCTTTCTTTGTCTATGGAGAATCAATCTTTGTTCATTTGTGCAGTCTATGCAAGCATCAACTATTTGCAGAGAAGAAGTCTTTGGGGGGAAATTGAGAATCTTATGCTCATACATGTAGGATCTTGGTGCTGCATTGGAGATTTTAACTCTTTTCTGGGGGAAAATGAGTCTAGAGGATCCACTTTGCCTAATAGAATTATAGTTGAGGACTTCAAGAACTTCTCTGATAGGTCCAAGCTTTTGCACCTAGCCACCAGAGGTGTTGACTATACATGGTCAAATAAGAGAAGAGGTTAAACTCTTAGTGAAAAAAGACTTGATAGAAGCCTTTGTAATGAGGCTTGGTTATCCTCCTGGCATCAGGTTTTTTGGTTATCATCCTATTCTTTTGTGCTCTAACCATGTTTATTCTAGAAGGCATGTTCCTTTCAAATTCCACAAAATGTGGTTGAAGCATCAAGATTGCAAAAGAGTTGTTTCTGAGTCCTGGGGTGAAGTGATTTGTTTTGTCTCAAAAAATAAAAGGGCTTAACCTCAAGCTTAAGGATTGGAAAATCAATGTCTTTGGTAATTATCACACCAAAGTGCAAGTTGCTTTAGCCAAAGTTGAGGCTATTCAATCTTGTATGTCTAATGCTACCCCTGATCACGACATGTTAGACCAGGAGTTTGAGGCTCAAAAGAACCTTATGGATGCTTTGGCAATGGAAGATGAGTTTTGGATGGAGAAGTCCAGGCTTAATTGGCACATAAAAAGGGGATAGAAACACTAACTTCTTCCACAAGATTACTAAAATCAGGCAGGTCACAAAATCAATGTCCATATTAAAGGAGGGGGGCAACATTATAATTGAACAAAATGCAATTGGAAATCATGCTCTTTCTTTTTATAAGGGCCTTTTTGCCTCAAGTAATAATTGCTATCGGAATTCTCTAATGCATAATGTCATTCTTAGAATGGTCACTGAATATGAAAATGCAAGGTTAATTGCTATCCGTGACAATGAGGAGATCAAAGCTGTTGTGTTTTTAATGAATGGTGAGGGTGCTCCTGGTCCTGATGGGTTTGGTGGTTGTTTCTACCAACAATTTTGGGATATTGTGGGTATTGATGTATGCAACTCTGTCAAGCAATTTTTTAATTATGGCTGGATCCTTCCCAACCTTAACTCCAACACTGTTGTGCTCATTCCAAAATCTTCTAATGTTGAGAGAATAGAAGATTACAGACCTATTGCCTTACCAAATTTTCAGTTTAAAATATTAACTAAAGTTCTAACAGACTTGCTTCTATAGCCTCTAGGATTGTTTCTCCTCAACCAAGAGGATTCATCAAGGATATGCACATTCATGACTATTTATGCATAGCCTTTGAGGTAATCAACCTCCTGGATCACAAGGTTTTTGGTGGAAATTTAGCTATTAAGCTCGACATCAAAAAATATTTTGATACTCTTGATTGGGTTTTCCTAATTGACACACTTAAATCTTTCCGCTTTCATGACAAATTCAACTCTTGGATTTGGAAAATTCTTCATTCGGCAAGGCTCTCTATAAATGTCAATGGCCAGAATTTTGGTTACTTTTGTTGCAAGAGAGGGGTGAGACAAGGTGACCATTTATCCCCCTTGCTATTTTTCTTGGCTGAGGATGTCCTAAGCAGAGGAATTACAAAGTTGGTCTCTGAAAACAAAGTGAAGCCTATTTCTGGCCCTAGAAGCATAATCACTTCCTCTCATGTGCTTTATGCATATGATATCTTGATTTTCTGCAGATGAAACAAAAAGGAGCTTACTGAACTGAAAAAGCTTATTGTTGCCTATGACTCAGCATTTGGTCAACAAATCAGCCCAAGCAAATGTAAGTTTTACACTAGTAAGGCTACAAACAGAAAACTTGCAGACTTATCTAATCACTTGGGATTCTCTGCTGGTTGCTTCCCTTTCACCTATTTAGGGGTTCCTCTTTTCAAAGGAAAGGCTAAAAGAATTCATCTGAAACCTATAGTTGACAAAATCACCTTAAGCTGGCCACTTGGAAAGGCTTTTCTCTATCAATCATGGGTAGAGTGGAGCTGGTCAAATATGTTACTCATAGCACGCTCGTTTACAGCTTCAAAATTTATGCATGGCCTGCTCAATTGCTGAATTACCTGGATACTTGCATCATAAATTTCATCTGGTCTGGTGACATAAAGGTAAGGAAACTTTGCACTGCTACATGGAGCCAGGTTTGCAATCCTTCATCTCTGGGGGTCTTGGAATTAAATCAATCAAAAAGTTGAATCAAGCAGCTACTCTTAAACTGGCTTGAGAGATGAGATCCTCTAAACAGGATTTGCCTATGTTTTGGAGAAACAGATTCACCACCTACTCTAGGTATTATAATCCCTCTATCTGGTCAGGGGTCAAGAAGAATTGGTATGTTGTGTCTGCTAACTCTACCTGGCTGATTGGTGATGGAAGAGACATTGACTTTTGGAAGGACAACTGGTTAAGTGTTCCTCTAATTCATGCTCTAAGTGTCCCTGAGGATCTGCATCACTGTCTCATGGTCTCTATTGCTGATTTCTTACTTGACTCTACATGGATCATTCCTAAGAAATTGGCTGACTTACATCCTCATATTGCTGATGAAATAGCAAGCACCATAGTTTCTTCAGGGACAGACTGACTGATATGGTCTGCTTCTAATGATGGTAGCTTGCCTCTCAAGGATGCTTATAAGTTTGTCAATCATACTTCTAATCCATTGAAGTGGTGGAAATTCATATGGTCTTCCTCGATTCCACCCTCTAAGTCTTTTACTTCATGGACACTAATTAAGGATAGGATGCCTACAAATGAAAACTTAATCAAAAGAGGTTGCTCCATTCCTTCTAGGTGCAACATGTGTTGGTCCAATATTGAAACTTCAGAGCATTTATTCATGACATGTACTTCTGTTGTTTCCCTTTGGAATTGGTTGGGCGCTACTTTCTCTATTCAGCTAGACACTTCCTCTTTGCTCAAAATCTTGTCAGCTTGTAATAGCAACTGGAGTGACCAGATAAAGCAATCTTTGGTGGCTGCAATTATTTACACAGTTAATACAATATGGTTCTGCAGAAACCAAAGTAGATTCCATGACCAAAACATGAATACAATGCAAGCTATACAAGAATAATGTTATACATCTCTATGTCAAGCAATAGCTCTTCAACATGTGCAACCAACTCCATTCATGACTTCAATATACTTAATCTACTACAGGTGCTAATCAACTATAGGAAGGCCCCTATTATTTCCGAGGTTAAGTGGCTTCCTCCTACAATTGGTTTCATAAACGTTAACTTCGATGGTGCCGCTCATGGTGCTCCTGGGCTTACTGGAGGTGGTGCAATTTTTAGGGACCATAGAGGTGATTTCGTGGGTTTTTTTGCTTCTTTTCTTGACATCCAAGACACACTGTTTGCTGAGCTAAACTCGGCCATGCTGGAAATTGAGATTGCTCATAAGAAGGGTTGGGATTCTATTCGGCTTGAATGTGGTTATTCTTTGGTTGTGGATATCTTTCTAGGCAAAATTAATACTCCTTGGAAGGTGTTTAACAGGCTCATAAGATGCAAGAATTTTTTGAACTCAATGACCTTTTATATATCAAATATCTTTAGAGAAGGTAACACTTGTGCAGACAAGCTTGCAAAATTTGGTATTAGATCAAAGGTTTTCACTTGGTGGAATGTATTGCCACATTTTCTAGTTAATGACTTCACTTGAATTATAGGTTTAGAAATTTGTAATGATCATCTTGTAATCCTTTTATATTAATACATATTTATGGGTTGTAGTTGCACCTTTAGTTTAAAAAAATGAGCCTATGGTTCTTCAAAGAAAAAGAGTTAGAAGCACAAGTGAATATCTTTCATAGATCTCACGAATTTTGTTTCTATGAATAATACATATAATTGCAGACATTACTCATTACGAGGTTGTGTGTGTTATAAACCGAAGTAAGACATGAAAACATATAGGCTATTTCTTACAAACAAGTTTGATTGAGAACATCATTTGCACAAATAGATGACTCGAAATTCAGTTAGTGAGAATGTGAAAAATTATGGACAACTAATTTGTTTTCAATAATTTTCGATAGTTTTTCAGAAGTGCTCCAATCGAATTATGGCAAATCTAATGGAAGAGGTGACGTATTATCCAAAAATTCATTCGGTTCATATAGCCAATGATTTTCCTAAATATTTGGTTCATTTCATATTCATAACAACGTAATGAGAAATGTTCACACTTGTATGTATTAGTCCAATCCATAAATTATGTAGGTGAGATTTATAAAGATTTTAAGTCAATTTTGATGAATGATAGTATATATTTGATGATATTATACAAGAATCATGGTAAAATTCTTACTCCATGTATACTGTGAATATGATTTCTACAAAAAAAATGTTAGAAGCATAGTTTCTATTCTTGGTGTAGTTGTCCCTTGTATTTCAAATTGTACGATGAAGGGGGTTGTTATTTGTATTTAGTTGGCTTAAATATTTCAATAATTTTCGAATGCATAAAATAAATATTTAGTTTTAAACAAGAACATTATTTTATGTACAATAAGCTTAGTAGAAGATCACTATACAATGGAAACAACTATGATAGATATTTTTTAATAATAGTGATTCCCTTAACGTAATTAATGCATACATCATTAAAACACATAAATATAAGATTAAATACGATTGCAAATATTCAATTAGAAAATTACGTCCAACACGTGATATAAAACACAAGGAGAAAACTTCCCTTCGCTACCTTTACTCCTCTGGGTTTAAGGCACATCTCCTTGTTGAACCACCTTATCTTGGAAATATGAATGTCTTCAAAGTAACTCAAAGTGAAAATGAAATTTGTTATTAATCCACATCTGGTGATTTTCTCATAACTTGGTAAATAAGAGATCACACCATTACACATTTTGGAATAAAGTATATTTTTATCTCTTATTTCATTACTTGTCTTAATATTTTTGACCCACAATATTAAAATTAATAATAAAAAGAAATAACAACGCAAAAAAAAAACATTATACACATAAGAAAACTCTTATTTTTCTATTCCTATGGTTTGTATACTTTTCAACCATCAAATGGCGATGATTGAGCTTTAGGGTTCTAAATCCTAAATTCATGTTGCGGACACTTCCTTGGGTGCACAACTTTTGGTGTTCCTTCTTCAAGAAGTGTTTGAGGCATCAGTTGGTCTTGGAGCCTCTGTTTGAAGTTCTATTTGTTTGTTCAACTCATGTTGGCAGACTTAGGTACGGAGAATAATTTTCAAAGTTATTCAAGTATAATGAAATCATGTTTGGGGGATCATTCATATGTATTCATTAAATAATTTTTATAGATCTTACCAATTTTGTTTCTATGACTAATAGAGAAAAATGTAAACATTTTCCATTATGAGGTTATGTGAGTAATACACAAAAATACAACATGAAAAAATATATGCTATATCTTGTAAATCAATTTGATAAAGAACATCGTTTTCACCAATTGAATACTCGAAATTTAGTTAGTGATTTGTGATAAATTGTTGACAAATAATATTCTTTCAGCAAATATTATAATTTTTTAGAAGTCCACCAATTGACTTTTGCACATTTATTGGCGAAAGATTGTCGATGCTAAAACTCATTTAGGTGAAATGGCCAACATTTTTCAAGTAGTTTTGATGCATGTCACATACATAACCACGTAATGAAAAATGCACACATTTATATGTATTAGTGTTGAAAGAGTTTTTTTAGAGGTTTTCCCCCTCAAACAAATTGTCCCCGGCAACGACGCCAATTTGTTGAAAGAGTTTTTTTAGAGATTTTCCCCCTCAACAAATTGTCCCCGGCTACGACGCCAATTTGTTGAAAGAGGAAGTTTTCTCTTCGGTGTGTTTTCTTTATTTAGTTAAGTAAGTGAACTCGGTTTTATTTTTTCTTCGCCATCTCAGCTTTGTTAAAATAAATTCCAACGTCCGTATAATGGTTTCAAGAATATTCCAGTTACAACTTACTTCTAATAATCATGTGAATAAGTTATTCCTTCTTTGCCCCATCTCGGCTTTGCTAGAATAAATTCTAACGCCGGTACAATGGTATCGAAGCAATCCTCTATTACATAATTATTAAGTACCTTTGAATACCATCTCGGTTTGTTGGAATAAATTCCAACACCGGTTCAATGGTATTCTAATGTACAAAAGTGCTGAATAATTACTTGTTAGAAACAGATAAATGAATAAAGGACAAAAGAATAATAAATTTAAGTGAGATTTTATTTATTTACTCCCTTTCGGATTCATTTTATTAACAAACCAAACTTCTTCCTTAAGGAAGGTTGGTATTAAAGAATAAATAAATTGCGGAATGTAAATGAGAATAAATAAAAGATAATAAGTTACTTTCATCCCTTTTGTATATTAAAAGGTGTTTCAACAAATAAATTTATTGATAACACTTTACTATTTTACAATTTACACCTCTTTCAAGATTCAATTGTAGTATAGTATAGGGTTATGTCGAACCACAAGGAATTGTGTAATAGAATGAATCATATGAATATGTCAATGCACAAATAATGAGTGAACATATTTTGGTTTCTTTTATTTGATTTGATATGCACAAAAACACTTAACAAGAAACGTAAACTAAGTATTAACAAATTCTTGAGGAGACAAAATCATTTTGGATGAAGAAAGTATTTCTCAACTTCTTATGTATTTGAACTACTTGGACAAGATGTTAAGTTTTACTTTGATTAACTCCAAACACCAAGGTCTGAAATCCTCATTTTAGTGTATGTCCTAAAATGGTGGAATGATGATCACTTATATTCACTAATAAACACTACTAAGTCCACAAAGAGACTAGGTTGTCACACCCTAATCTTGGCTACTCTAATATTGAAGTAGTAATGAATATAAGATCTTAAGAAAAGCATGCTTAACATACTTGGAAAATAAACTAAGTGGTACAACTACTTCTTAGTTTATTTCTTAAGTGTTTGAGACAAGTAATTTTTCATGACTTGAAATCGGTTTTTAGGTGATCAATCTAAAAATAGCATTAAGAACTTCTCAAACAAATAAAATTAACTAATGCACCAATTTGAATTATTAAAATTCAAATGAAATTATAACGGAGAAAGAAATACAAACATACCATAATCCAAATGAAAGTAGTAGGAGCATTAGCCATCCATCCAAGGATTGGATGCTTTAAGTTCCAAATGAGATTACAAAATGGATTTTTGCATCTCATTTACCTTCTCCTTTCTGTTAGGTATCAGTGGTTACAATACACCTAG
>NC_032025.1:8214507-8214951 GCF_001865875.1 Lupinus angustifolius | reverse complement strand
TTTACTCTAAAACACCTAATACAAACTCATGCAAAATGACAATGTATTAGTGTGAAAACAGAAGTTACAGAATCTAAAAAACTTCATGAAAAGCATCAATAATATGCATGAACATGTGAGGGAAAATATGAGAAATTATAACATGAAATGCACTCAATCCTAAAGCATAGAATCTCTCCTTTCTAAACTCACAAATGCACTAACAACTAGATGCAACAAATATCACGAAATATGCTCTAACTCTCTAAAAAATGCAACATGCAAGTTATGAGATCAGTTCTGAAAATGCAGTTTTTATAGAATCAGTTCTGAAGCCCAGTTAATCGATTAAAGCCTTGGTTAATCGATTAACGTTGTTCAAAACCTAACTGATTCTGTTTTCCAAGTTTTTCAGTTTCAACAACTTTTCAAAAAGTTAGGTTAATCGATTAACGTATGCCTTAA
>NC_032025.1:8213972-8214407 GCF_001865875.1 Lupinus angustifolius | reverse complement strand
TTTCGGAAGCTGTTATTACGATCAACCTGCACAATCAAAAACAACAAAACAACCTTTCTCCCCCTTTTGACATTATCAAAAAGATAACCCAGGTCAAAAACGAGGCAGAGATATGAGGTAAGCATAAAACGAAGTTAATGAATTAATTTGGGATTTTAACAATTAACCTGTTTTATTTTTGGGTGTCTCGAACAAATGCGCTTGTTTAGACAATGAAATAGCCAGTAGGTAAAGAGAACGGCATACAAGATTTAATCAAATAGAAAGCAATGTTATCAACATAAAATCTCATATGATCAAGAACCATTCACATAACCAAAATAAGCTATTCGACATAATTAAAACAACACAAAATAATGGCATAGCATAAAGAGTTAAAGAAGTCAGCAACTATTACAAACCATAATATGTCAATCAAAGACAGATAAAGAGACA
>NC_032025.1:8211867-8213872 GCF_001865875.1 Lupinus angustifolius | reverse complement strand
GCCTCCATATCATGCGGGAAACTAAAGTTCTGTTCCGCCAACCAGGTTAAATCGACATACCTTACATACGTGGGTTTGCGACCTTGGAATTTTTCCAAACGGGTTTCCTGCAAGATGAGTGAGTAATAAGGGTCATCGCGGTCCCGAGTGGAAGGGGAACCGGCTTCCGTTCTTCGTACACGGTTAGCTGTAGTCTTGACCCTTTTTGTGCGACCTTGCTCCATTGAACTTGAAGAAACCGAATTGATGTTGAATGGGTAGAGAAGGATTTAGGCAAACCTAACCTAGGGTTTAATTTGGTTGAAAAAAATGGGAATATAGTGGAATGAGGATGATAAAGTGAGATTTCTTGATGGTTTGAGAGGGTTAGGATGAGATTTATCCTACCTTAGTGCACTTGGATTAGTTGAATTACTGATTCAGAGACTCAAAACGTAAAAGAGGTTGAAAAAATGTCGAAAAAATTGTAAAACCGAGATGCTATCTGCCTTTAAAATACTGGTTTTAATCGATTAACGGGCAGGTTTAATAGATTAAAATCATGTAAAATTTGATTTTTCAAAAACTGATGCCCAAGTAATCGATTAACACCAAGTGTTTAATCGATTAAACACGGTAAAAAGTGATTTTTCAGCAGCAGAACGATTTCAACTTTTTAGGACTCATGCATGCATTTTAACGGATTAATCGAAACATTTTTAATCACGAAAAGAGTTAATCAAGAGACATAATTGGCATTTCAACATATATCATTTAATCAAGAGACAAATAGGCATATAGAGGCAAGACAATAATGCAAACAACTAAACAATTTTAATCAAGATATTGTTCATCAAGAATTCCAAGTTCTCTCCTTAGAACATAGAAAGTATCCCGTGGAAGGGGCTTGGTGAAAATATCTGCTAACTGTTTAGATGTTTCCACAAATTCAAGAACGCAGTCACCTTTTTGTACATGATCACGTAAAAAATGATGTCTAATTTCTATATGCTTTGATCTAGAATGCAAAACGGGATTCGGTTTTTGGCACTTGTATTATCGCATTTAATAGGGATCTTTTCAATTTTAAGACCAAAGTCCTTAAGTTGCTGCTTCATCCATAGGATTTGAGCGCAACACACACCAGCGGCAATATATTCCGCTTCGGAGTTGGACAAAGCAACACAGGCTTCCTTTTTGCTGTGCCATGCTGCTAATGAAATGCCTAACAAGTGACAAGTACCACTAGTGCTTTTCCGATCCAATTTACATCCGACGAAATCGGAATCGGAATATCCCACCAAGGATAGTGAGGCATCCCGAGGATACCATAATCCCATGTTAGTTGTTCCTTTTAAATATCTCATGATTCTTTTAACAGTTATATAATGTGATTCCTTAGGTGATGATTGAAATCTCGCACACATGCACACACTAAACATGATATCAGGTCGACTTGCAGTTAAGTAAAGTAATGACCCAATTATACCACGATACTTTGTTACCTCTATTGCTTTTCCTTTTTCGTCCTTATCTAGGTAGTAAGCAGATGCCATAGGAGTGGAAGCTTCCTGACATTTATTCATGTCAAATTTCTTCAGTAGCTCTTTGCAGTATTTTGCCTAATGGATGAATATCCCACTTTCTAGCTACTTTTTTTGAAGTCCCAGAAAGAATGTGAGTTCTCCCATCATAGACATTTCGAACTCCCCCTACATCATCTCATAAAACTCTTTACACAAAAATATCATTAGTAGATCCAAATATTATGTCATCTACATAGATTTGTACAAGTAATACATCATTTTCTGATTTTCGAATAAAAAACGTTGTGTCAACCAAGCCTCTCTCGAACCCTTTTTCCAAAAGAAAGGTACTTAGTCTATCATACCAAGCTCTAGGAGCTTACTTAAGACCATAGAGTGCCTTTTTAAGTTTATAAACATGGTTCGGATATTTAAAATTTTCAAAACCAGGCGGTTGGTCAACATAAACTTCTACATTCAAGAAGGCGCTTTTTACGTCC
>NC_032025.1:8211417-8211767 GCF_001865875.1 Lupinus angustifolius | reverse complement strand
TATTTTTGGCGCGCAGGTTATGCCGGACCCTTTTGCGTTCATCATCGGTCCATAGACTTTTAGGCTTGTCTTTAGGTTCATCGTCCACAAGATGCTGTGGAACAAAAGGGCCGTTGACTATGGATTCCCACATATCCGAGTCTATGGCTTCTATAAAAGTTTGCATGCGGACTTTCCAGTAGGCATACCCTTCACCACTGAATATAGGTGGTCGATTAATGGATGAACCATCACCACCAAACGGGTTTGAAGAACCCATTCTTTTTCCCTTAGGATCACGAATACGCGGTTGAGCTAGCACTTCGTACTAGCTCTAATACCACTTGTTAGGTATCAGTGGTTACAATACA
>NC_032025.1:8210876-8211317 GCF_001865875.1 Lupinus angustifolius | reverse complement strand
GTTTTACAAGCACGTCATCCAATTACAACACTTAGACATTCACAAGAAAATAAAGAACCTTATTCTATGGTTTGACTCCCTTCCTACCGACAAAGAAAACCTTTCTTTCGGCGTAGCCCCAGCCAAGAACCTCTGTTCTTTCCTTATCAAGAACTCTAAGCAATATGAAGATGCAACTCAATGTCTTTGGTGATACGACACCTCGAGATTCCCAATGTTACAACAATTTTTCACAACAATATTATAGAGTAAACTTAAGCAATTACAAAGATCATATTTGACACATAAGACTTTTACTCTAAGCACCTAACACAATATCATGCAATATGACAAAGTTGTTAGGTATCAGTGGTTACAATACACCTAGAAGGAGGGGGGTTGAATAGGTGTAGCGGTTAGAATTACCGCTTTTCGCAAATCAACACTTAATGTTGAATCAAC
>NC_032025.1:8208943-8210776 GCF_001865875.1 Lupinus angustifolius | reverse complement strand
TCACTTTCTCCTCTTGAATTACATGAAAAACTACTCTAAAACTAGCCTAAAAACTACCTAAAATGAGAGGAAAATATGGAGGAAAGAAGAGGAATAAACTAGGAAGAATTTAGAATGTATGTACAATTTTTACAAATGAGAATTTCATGCCTTTATATAGGCCAAGGTGTTGGGAACTTAGCTGCCCTATTTGGAAGCTAAGCAGTTGAACATTGGCCCATATGAAGAGTCACTTAGGCCCCCACTTGACTCCTATGGTGGGCTAGGTTACATGCATGGTGACACCTCCTCCTTCTTGTCATAGCCTTATGTCATCCATGAGGTCATGTTCTTGGCCTTCAAGCAAAGAAAAAGTAGGATGTTCCATGAATTGACCTAGCTTTCTTCAAAATTGGGTTTGTTGTCTAGGTCAGCCAGGTCAGACTGGTCCACGTCGGGCACCAATTTGCTCCACGCTGAGCACCAGCTTGGTCCACGCTGGGCGTGACCTAGTTCTAGTTGGGCGTGGACCTAGCTGTCCTGGCCTGGTGCTTAGCTGACCTGGCCATGTGCTTTGCTGACCTGACCTGGTGCTTGACTGGTCTGGCCAGGTGCTTAGCTGACCTAGCTTGGTGCTTGGTGTTTGGCTGACCTGGCCTAGTGCTTGGCTGACCTGACCTGGTGTTTGGTGCTTGACTGGTCTGGCCTGGTGCTTGGTGCTTGGCTGACCTAGCCTAGTGCTTGGTGCTTGGCTGACCTAGCCTGGTGCTTGGTTCATCGTTGAGCACACTTGTGGCACCAATGAGTTGCTTGCTTGAGCAGCTTGGACATGTGCCATGCTTGTGTCTGGCTGTGCTAAGCTTGTGTTATGACCGTGTCAGGCTTTGTCTAGTGCGAGGCTGATTGGTCAAGTTGGTCTGCTAAGCTGCCTGCTTGAGCAACTTGGTCTGTGCCAGGTTGGGTCTAACCATGCCAAGCTGGTGTCCAGGTCAGCACAACGTAGCTTGGTCCAGCCTAACCTGCCTGCTTGAGCACCTTGAGTTTGACTTCTTTTTCTTCTTGGACCATGAGTCTTTATTCTCTTTTCTTTTTCTTTCTAAATCCTACAAAACACATTAAAGAGAAATACAAACACAAATATACAAGATTGTGATATTTTATACAAAAAGTATTGTTTTAAGTTGGTTTTTCTCAATTATGCTTAAGATAAGTGCCATAAAAGTGTATGAAATTTAGGTATGTTTGGCACTTATCAAGCCCAAATAGTGATGACAAAATGGGTCATTTGGCTCATTTAGCCCATGCCAAAAAATCAAAAGCGAACACAAAGCATGTCCACTTACATATTTTGGGCAAATTATCACGTTATGCCCATTTTAAAATTTTTCAGTGAGATTTTTCATGATTTGTGAATTTTGACACATAATCCTTCAAACAAGGAATAAATGCTTTTGTTTATCAAAAATATGTAACAATTTACCTAAGCAAATATTTTTCTAACCAAAAAGTGTTTTTTGCACACAAGTTCAAAATTGGAAATTTTTAGAGGGTAAGTGTTATACTCAATTTTTCAATAATTTGTTTTTAGTAATTTGAACTTGTTATTTGTCTCACCTATTCTCTTAAATTGCATAAATAATCAAAGATCGCTAAGGTCTTAATTTTGGTTGTAAGGAGGCTTGGTTTGGATAATTGTTCTTCTAGATATTCAATGCTAAGTTAAAAAGAGAGCATTTTTGAAATATTTCTCAATGAAGCACTTCACTCTTCTTTTGTCCATTATTTCTTTTCCCAACCTCTTTAACTTTTGAATCTTGGCTTCTATTTTTCTCAATCTCTTTTTGTTTTCTTTTT